>NW_026515896.1:0-114903 GCF_023601865.1 Aspergillus affinis | reverse complement strand
CTTCATTCGGCGAAGCGCCTGCATAGCCTGTCGTTTCAATAGATAGGCTTCATCAGGTTAATAGAATTTTGATTGATGATTGATTGATAGTCATGGTTGCAATCCAATTGTTTATAAATGCATAGCAGAAAACCAGGATAATAAATGCAGTGGCGGCAACAGGAGCCAAAATAGAGAACACAGTGAACCCGGATGACACAGACTGAAATGTGTCGTTGTTCGCAAGAGAATTTGTTGCCAATCCGACCTGCATCGCTACCAGGACAATAGCGATGTACACTGTGGCAGACGCCAGCCAGGTGAAACTATCCCGAAAGAAAGAACCGTATTGATTCCAATGCGGCATATAACCGCGGAGAAAGGGGCATTGTGAGAGTAGATATATCTTGTTTAGACATCTCAGCCGAAGCTCCCCGTATATAAAGCGCGGGTTGATTTTCGGGTAGATATGTTCAGTGTCAAGTTGCTCGACGAAGGTCCTCCAGTTGGACCATTCGACCTCTTCTGGAAGCAAGTGCTTCCCCTTCGCAATCAAGAAATCGCTCTCGAGACTGATAAGTGCCACGTAGGAAAACAGGAACCTAAGGGCACACTTCTCTGCCGTTCTGACTGGGCACTTCGGGGCTTCTCTAACACCAGCGACCACGGGGCAGCGACATATTTGTTCGCAGCTGAGATATCGATCCGAAAACAGCGGTTCAAGTAGGAAACGAGAAATCGGTTTAAGGAATATTCAGCTTATTGTCCAGACAATATGCATGTCCATCTGCTCTATCACCAAGATCTTCCGGTTGAGCAAAGAACTGGTGATGGAGCGGACGGGGCGGCATGGGCCGACCCGCCACCCACAGCGAGTCGAAAACCTTTGTCACCCTCCGCAGGTCGAGTTCCTTCTCGATATAAGCCTTGATATGACGACTCGCTGCGGCTAGGTCATCGGAAGCTGTGCGATAGGTCGCGGGCAGGGGCGACAGGAGCTGTTCGTTGTCGGGTGAAGACGCTTCGGCGCTGTCGGACTCGGTCTTCAGGAGCCGGATGGAGAATGGCGGTGACTTCGGCGTGGCCTGTTTGTGAAATCGGTAAGCCATAACCGTGGACAGAGAGTTGACTCCGTTTCCATACCATGTTCTTTTCGGTTTCACGCACTCGTCGACATCCGTATTAACACAGTCGGGAACGATAGACACGTCGATCGACGTTCTTGTCGTGACAAGAAGCTGTTGATGGGTCTGCTGCGATGTTAACGGCGTTCATCCATAACCGCTGATTGGAATTTGGGGTTATCAGAGGCCGACAGGATGGCGGAAATGATTGGATATGAGGTCGTCGCTCGTCACGCTCCCTCGCATCGACGCAGCTCAACGAGAACCTCCGCTACGACGAGCCAAGCGTCTCAGACTTCATGCTCTTCACCGGCCCAACGAGAGGCGATTTATGCTAGATGCTCTCTTCAATCCATCACTATTTCCTTTTCAATTTGTAGCGCTAGCCTACGCCTGGAATTGCCCGCAGCTGGTCTGATGAGTGCATGGCTGGGAGGAATTGTGTGAGGTTCCTGGTTGTTCACTCTAGGGAGAGACCACCCGACACTGCTAACGGCCGCAGTAATGGATCTGGGCAACTTCGTCCAGGTTATTTTCTTGGCCACTCGCGCGATTGTCATTTATTTTGATACTTCACAGGCCTGGGCATTCAAAGACACGGTTTGATCTACGTACAAAGACTGACCCGCCTCGGAAGGCGCAATGCAATCCGCTTAAGAAATACAAGACGTTCATCTATTTCAGGTCCATCATCCTCTCAAGAATAAGACCGAGAGACGCCGACGTTATTGCCATTCATGGCTTCAAAATGAAGTCACGGGACACGTGGATATGGAAGTCAAAAAGCATGTTAATTGGCTGGCTGGTCTGCACATGCTCCCCGAACGGTTTCCAACGGCATGGATCTTCACTTGCAACTGGCCCTGTCAGCATATTCATCACACAAAAGAACCATTGAGATGACAACCACAGAGCTTGCCAGGGTCTTCTGCTAGGTATTCAATCTCGGCCTGGCCTGCGGGCACCGGCTGACCTACTCCACTTATTGCCTCATGTCTCGGTGGCATGATCCTAATTCGGCATTCACAGCGTTCTTCGACATGATGTGTGTGGATCCATCGTCACGGATGTCATCGGATGACACGTAGATGTTGTTCAACCTGGTCCGCAAATTGAAATTCGCGATAGCACGAGTGCGCCACTCGGTTTTTGACGCGTAGGGGTCTCTCTCCTAGCTGACATGGTTACTGGTTCCCGTGATACCCGTACTCATGACCCTCAGGTGTAGGCACGAAAAGGGTTTTGGAAATGGCTAGCGATGGGCTTCGCGCCAGAGCGACTTTCTGTCTCGTTCTCACAGGAACCAATTGGGTTTTCTTCGTCGAGGAAGCATGGCCATTTCTCATCGGTTCCTAAAAGGCAAAAACATTCGAACTTAAAACTGTATTCCCAACATACCACTCCTAGCAAAGAAAGCGATGGTCATGCCATATATTATAGCTTCCTTTTCCAATGTGGGACATCGTGTATACAGCCAGCTTGTCTTTATCTGGTGTGTAGAAAGTAGACGAGATATGCATGAAACATTGGTCAGTCTCAAGAGCCGATTATTCGCTAAGATAGCATCGTACAAACGCAGGAACATCCGGCCAAGTCATAGCTAACTAGTAACAGGAGAATTTGATTAGATAAGAAGTCTACCTATATTTAACTATTACGCGATGATAGATCTGCAGGAGCATACACCTTTCTGAGTAGCCGTCAGGGCTAGCGTTTGTTTGACGAGGGGTTTGAGTAGCCGGCTGACTTGTTGGAGCTGAGCCAGAAGGTTGATTGGTCCTCAAGATTGATTATTGATAGCATGCTAATGATGGATCGGCAGTGGACTGGCCGGTTTGATTCGAGACCGAGGAATGATTGTCAGTAAGGATCAATTTGGGCGCTGACTCTGTGTTGTCGACATAAATTGACCGCCGACCTGGAGACCGTTTGAAGATTACAGCTAAAAGAGTGCCCCTGTCTTTCAAGGAAAGAAACACCACTGTCTTCATTTACAGTTACCCAGGCAGCCTGCTGTCCATCTTGTATGTATAATCTCCACGCTCGAGTGGGGGAACGCGCGGCTTCGCACTAGAGAACAGGCCCCTGAAGCGGCGTGTGACCCTTAGCAGTAGTTGTCTCCCCGACATCCACTGAACGTCAGGAAGAGGAGTGCCCAAGTCGTTCCACTCTTCTCGAATTGTGTCCTTCAACCAAGCTTGCTGGCCCTTTAGAGGAACTTTCCTGACACCTACTCCAATGTAGGATATTTCACCCGTGATATACCAACCTAGATGTTCCTCAAAGCCTCTCTTTAGCAGAATCCGGTATAAAGATTGGAAGTGTTGGTTGACAATCTCAAATGGCAGGGATGATTGACCTATGAGTACGTCAACAGCTAGGTCCGGTAAATTTCGATTCCAAGGTCCAATGCTATATGGAAGCCAGTGTTGATTACGGTCTAGCCAATCTGGATCATCGAGCCGTGCCATTATCAATTGCTGTAGCTCGGGGGGTCGCTCTGATCGGCCATTGAGCACGTCGATCGCCACCTGTCGAACATCCTTGTGTGGATCCTCGAGCTGTGCCGCCACAGCTTGCAGTACCTCGGAAAGTAGCTTTGATCGGCCTTCGAGCGCGCCGATCGCCGTCCGTTGGACATCCCAATCCGGATCTTCGAGCCGTGCTGCTAGGGCTTTTAGTACCTCGAAAGTAGCTCTGATCGGCTTTTAAGCGCACCGACCACCCCCCATCGGAAATCGATATCCTCTTGTGGACCCTCGAGCTGCGCTGCTACAGCTTGCAGTATCATAGGGGGTAGCTCTGTTCGGCCTCTGACCACATTAATTGCTACTTTTCGGATATTTATGTTCGTATCCTCAAGCCGTGCCCTTATTATTTGCAGTATTTCAGGGGTTAGCTCTGATCGGCCTTTAAGCGCATTGACCGCCGCCAGTCGGACACACTCCTCTGGGTCCTGGAGCCGCGATGCCATAGCTTGCAATATCTCAGGAGGTAGCTCATATTGGCCCATGAGCACTTCGACTGCCGCCTGTCGGAATTCATTGTGCGAATCCTCGACCTGTGATTCCACGGCTTGTAGGATCTCTGAAGGTAGCTCTGGTCGGCTTTCGAGCTCCTTGACTGCCGCATATCGGACACGCTTATTTGAATCCTGAAGCCGTGCCGCTATAGCTTGTAGTACCCTGGGAAGTAGCTCCAGTCGGCTTTCGAGTGCGTCGGTCACCGTCTGTTAAAAACATCCCACTCCGGATCCTCGAGCCGTGCTACCACGGCTTGCAGTATCTCTGGGCGTGGCTCTAATCGGCGTCCGATCATGTTGACTGCTGCCTGTCGGACATACTTATCTGGATCATTGATCTGTCTCGCCACGGCGTGAAGAATCTCAGAGTGTAGCTCGGATACGCCTTCGAGAACCCTTACTGCCGCTAATCGAATAAAACTTCTTGGATCCTCGAGCCGTACCACTATAGCTTGAAGAATTTGAGCAGGTAGCTCTGATCGGCCTCTGAGCATATTGACTGCCGCTGAATGGACAAATTTCCTTGGGTCCTCAAGCTGTGCTGCTACGGCTTGTACTACCTCAAGAGGTAGCTCTGCTCGGCCTTTGATCATGTTAACTGCTACCTGCCGGACATATATATCTGTATCTTCGAGCAGTGCCACTATGGCTTGAAGTATTTCAATATTTAGCTCTAGTTGGCCTTTGAGCACGCTAACTGCCGCCAGTCGGATATCTTTGTGTGGATACTTGAATCGTGCTGCTATCGCTTGCAATATCTCAGGAGGTAGCTCTGATCGGCCCTTGAGCGCGTCGACTGCCGCCTGTCGGACTTCCTTTTGTGGATCCTCGAGCCGCGATGCCATAGCTTGCAGGATCCCAGAAGATAAATTTTCTTTTCGGCTTCCGAGCATGTTCAGGGCGGCAATAGCTTTGCTTTCATTGATATTTCCCTTTAGACATGAGGCTGCCACTTCCAGGCCCCATAATGGAATTGCTGATCGTCTATTTAGAACTCGTAGTAGCGTCACTCCTGTATCTCCAGACGATTGTTGCAAGGCTGTTTTCAGGGCTTGCTCTGGAAGCTCCTTTTCGTTGGCCAAATGTGATCCTCCCCGAAATTTGCATTCAAACAACAGCCACTGTGACAGCTGGACTTCCAGCTTCGTTCGAAGTGGCGTGAAAATCGACACCTCCTCTAGCATCACTTCACTCAAGCAATGCATTATTAGTCGCTGATGCATGGGGCCTATGAGGTCACGCGGCTCCTCTTCGACAGTCTGGAAGAAGCGAAACGTCTCTTCGGCGTTAAGCAAGCCAGCGACAAAGCGCCAGAAAATATCGCAACGTGCGTTATATTTGTGATTCTGAATAAAACTGGAAGGCTCGATTTCTGCATTCCTTCCTTCGCCGAGTGTCAGACATTTGAGCCGTTGTCGATATTTCCACTGTCTCACGAAATACCGTGCCGCAAAATACTCTTGGAACGTTACGTGCAGAAAGTGGTAATCTCGATTGTAGTCGTCTGATGAAGGGTCCGACGTCCGTAGAAAGGAGAGATGTGGAAGAGTCCTGTCAAGCAAGATATTCGTGCCTAGTAACTTGAACTGCTTAGATACGGCACTCCGATGCTCTGACGTAAACTCTATTACATCGTTGTACAGCCCAGTAAAAGCGAGGCCTTCAAGAAGATAGATCTCCGCGCTTACGAAATTCTCGATCTGGTCCAGCGGCGCGTCTTCGATATCAGACCACGACACCCGCATCCCTTCATGCTGTTTCTCTAATCTCAAGATGTCCTTCTTCCATAAGTTTACCTCGATACTTTTGTAGACGTCGGTCATAGTCCGTGGCGTAATTTTGCCACGGAAACTGCTCCAGGTGTAGCAGAGCGCATCCAATTGAATCGGGATCCGCGCAAGATCGTGAATGAGCTGATGTTTTTGGAGAAATTTTTGAATCTCATCGGCTCTTTTTGACTCCGTAAAGGTATTTTGTATGTATTCCGTCACCTGATCTGGGTAGAATCCGATCGTCTCCAGTTCAAGGTCGGGAGAACGGACACCCACTGGAAGTGATATGTGCGGCCGGGATGTAATAATCACATTGGGTTGATTCAAAAGGCGCTGAAGGAAATCGGACTTCTGGTCGTCAAAGCTCAAGTTTTGGATTACTTCGTCAAGCCCATCGAGGATGAACAGAGTCCTATCACTGTTGACAACCAATGTCCTCCACAACGAGGAGGCGAGAGAAACGCCTTGTGGGTGCTGCGAGAAATATTCATCGTATAATAGGTTCCCAAGGTTGTATGGTACGTCCTGCTGTCCTTTCAGTCTCCGTAAACGTACCCAGAGTACGCGGTCAAACTTGTCTCTCCATACCCCCTGGATAAAGTCATGAACGATCTTTTTGCATAAAGTTGTCTTCCCGACTCCGGCCCGCCCTCTGATCAGAATCCTTCTTGGTTGTGCCATGTGATAGTTGGATCCTTTGCGTGCGTTAAAAAGAGTCGGCAACTCGACCTGGATCTTCCTGTCCGGTGTCTCAACCTTAAGTCGAGCGAGGATGGAAAACGGGGAGGACGATGTATTTCCTTCTTCTTGTTCTTTCTTGAAATGGTCTGCATTTTGGCTGGGGTGCTCCACAATAGCGAGATTTATGTAGCACTGACCCATCGGCAACAATTCGCCCGAGAGTCGTTTAATCTTAAGCCTGTCCGCAGTATAGTGATCCTCGCGTATCCAGTCGTCAGCTGTCTTAAGCGGAGAGCCGTCACGAATCTCCTCAAGATTATTTTTAATCTTCCCAGAAACGGCAACATATCCCGGATCTTCAGGGCCATAAAACTTGTTCATCTCAACATGGGTCCGTTCAAGGGCAACTGGGTTCGGGACGATATCGAGACGGGCAGAGCTTTTATCAACTAGCTAAAAAGGCATCAGCATTACCTCATGTATTGAACTTTGAAGCTAGCAAGATAAATTTTAATTTATTTGAAACCATCATACCGACTTACAGTTTTTGGCTTGTTCAGAGCATCTGCCACTGATCGAGGTAGTGCCTTTCGTAACAAGTTGCCTTCTTGTTTCATAGAAGATTGCTAACTGGCATGGGTGATCCCGTTGCTGACATACCCGCGTGAAATCTCCCATGAGATCCTGAAGAAAATCAGTCGATTTTGTCATGCTCTCGAGCAGCTCAGTGACTAATTTGTCTACGAGCCTAGCGTAGCCTCGCAGGAAAGTGACTGCTGCTCCAGCTAGGTCCTTAAACACAGTCCCTCTGAACGGCGTGGCGAGGAAAATCACGCCGCCCGTTGCTCTCCAGAGAGAAGCACATTCTCTCCCGGGCTAAGCGGCGATTACCATCGCCCGACTCAGGATGATGCCACCCAGTCATGAAGCGATGAACAGGAGAGGTCGGTTTTTGTTTGACCCAGGTCGAGAGTGAATACCCAATAGCAAGCGCCTAGCAACCTCTGTGATTGTCAGCTCGATCGAGCTTGGTTCGTTGAAAATCCTGGCTGGCCAGTCGCAATAGAAGACCCGGGCTCTTTCTGCTTTTTTCGGGAGCATGTTGGGGTGGGCTAGCCAGTTTATGTCGTGCTCGTTGGAACTGCTGCCTCGCCATACCCACGTATCTGGAGACTCCGCATCGAGGCCATGGATGGCAATTATATCGACGTCTGTTTCAGCCTCGTCCTGTGGAGTAGGGTAGACCTGGCAGAGCGTTGGTGGTTCCGGAGTGAGTCCCGCCTGGGGGCACGATGCTGATCGAGAATGATCGACCGTGAGAGCATCCATTGCTTCGGCTATTGACACAATTCTCAGTTCAAAAGTCCAGGCTCAGGAATGCTGCTACGCACGCATTGCCCGCTGGCGAACTCAGTGTTGGGAATAGAGGTTCTGCGGGCTACTACCTAAGGATAGGCCTTTTTTTTATTCACTGTGAAGGGGTGGCCGGTTTGGATCCGTATCACATATCGTGGTGGCAGCGAATGCATTCTGTCCGGTCTGGGAAATTGATAGATCGCTAGTGGGGTTTCGCGACTGTATCACGCGGAATGGGCAGCGCAGCAAGGCGCCAATATACAATCGTTTCCGCTTTCCCTGACTGTCCTCGACGACGTACACGTGGTCACTCATGGATGGAAATATCCCACCAGCAATGGGGAACCCAGTTGTATCCCAAGGAAGAGGATTAACTGGCTGTTTTGCATCCACGCCGACAACACCATGATCGAGTTCGTAATTGGGGGCGACAGGCTGGTCCTCGCGAACTCGGGTCCTAACTGGAATTATATCCGTAACAGTAGTGCTATGACGCTCTCCGAAGAGTCCTTCTGGCCAACCGTCCTCGATTTCAAATTGCATAATGATTGATAGATGGGCGTTCGATGCAGGAAAATGAACAACCCGGCTATCACCATCCGCGCGGCGGGAAGTACGGGTCGGTGAAGTGGGTGGGCTTGTTTATCAAATCGGGCGTTGGGGATAATAATCAGTTCATTGCCATCAAGACTACCAACAGACTTCTTCCCAAATATCTTCAGCGAAACAAGAGCCGCCTGAATCATGATGGTGTCGATGTGACAGACTGCACCACCATTACTCTGCAACCAAACCAGCTCTACGGGGCTCAGGGCAAGGCCCAGGTAAATCAGCCCGACACTTACCACAGATTCGGTTCGACGAAAAGATTCGCAATATACTAAATGGGGTCTCGGACCGACGGACTGACCATGGATACAGTATACGTGGAATGTGAATGGAAAGACCCGCATTGAGGTTCGAAACAAGCATTTCGTCGACAAAGGGCGCACTAAGGCGTCGAAATTTGACTACGATTATGCTATCAAACATTACAGCTCCTTCCAAGCCTGGCTGGCAAGTGCTCTTGAATGTCTTTCGGTCCATGGTGCGTATGGCAGGAGGTTTACTCACTGGAAAGTTTGCCAATATTGCCAAATGGTTCTTGGATCTAGGGGACAGTGTCAACATGGAGATGGAGGCAATTACGAAGGGCCTTACCACGGCCGTTGTGAAGCTCATTGACACCAAGCGAGATGAGAATAGAAAGAAAAAGCAGAACGAGCAAGACGAGAAGCCCATGGTCAACATCGCTTTCATCCTCCTGATACTGGTTTTGGAATGCAGTAAATTGCACGATAGCGTTTTTTATTATCTGATGTCCTTTATCTCACTGACTACCTATATCACCATCGAGTACATGAACGCCGACTGCTAAACACTATACGGCTAATGACTCATAAAAATCATTTTTAATAGTGGTTATTTGTGACCCTACATGTCCTTCTACGTGGTGTAGAATCTTGTGCCTTGGCAGTACGGTGGTGCAATCCTAACGATATTGCCCTTACGACACAACAAATTCATGAAGGCTGAACCTAACCTTTGTCATCTAAAGACTAAACATTCCAAAAAAAAAAAAAAAAAGTGATGTTTCTGATTCTGCATCCCTCTTCCATATTGTTCAATATTCTATTGTAATACGGGTTGAACCATGAAACAAAGACTATTCTTTGTCAAACAATGCGGACTCTCAGCGCAGCCTCGGAATCAGCACCACAATTATCCGACGATGGCTGATTATCAAAAATGATCCAAAGCACGATCTTTCTGGCTTTTTTGAACCTCCGGATGGCTATGTGCAGATGCCAAGGGATCGAGCGTTTCAGGTGGATGAAAGGTGACCCAATAATATTCTACAGGAGCTCAGCTGAGGGGGTCAGTGCAGCGATCGGGGTGACCGAGGGTGATTTCTGTGACATCCTGAAGCCAGGGAACTTCCCGGTACGGAGGAACGTTCGGGAGGAACGTTCCGGTTAGTTAGTATAGGATCTAGGGACCCTCCGGTAGGCATCCAGGAACCTTCCTAGATGCTCTGCAGGCATTCCTACCTGAGGCGAAGCCTCGGGCAGTATGTAGAGCCTCTACATCCTCCCTTCTAGATAGCCTTTCTTCCCATGGGAAAATTACTTGACTGTCACGGACTGTGACCTGCCTCCGAGGACCTTCCTCGCGATACCCTATAACCTAACTCCCCGATAGGGACTAGCGTCAGAGCTGTCACACATATCGCAGCCAGCTCCTGAATAGCTTCATAGCTTAGCTTAGTTTCCTCGTCAAATGCATACCCTACATTCTCACGATTCCCTATCGTCAGTGTAGCCGTTCGTTACATTGACTACGAGTCATAAACAAACTTGTCTTATACCAAGCTCCTTTGTAGACCGTCACAATTTCACCCACCCTCACCTAGCTTTTCATCCCGTCTATTGCGCACTCATCCTTCTTACCCATTTCTCACTCGGGCGGCACCCACCCGACTATTAAACTGTTGACTAGCTGCACGCCGGCAGTTTAATAGTTGGGTATGTTTTCAAAATGCAATAATGTCTATCTGCGCTGCACAAGAATAAGCAAGACTAGACCAGTCTAAGGATTCAAGCTCCATTAAAATCCATACTGGCGTTTCTATCTATTCGTAGAAATGAAGTCGTCATTCGTGTCAGCGAAAAGCAAAAGCGGTTACTAAACCCTTGTGATTGGTGATTGATAAGGAATCACGATAAGCGTTGGATCTGCATAATGGGTCCAGAAAGGGAGATCGACCCGGTACGGTCCGTTCACAGTCGCCGCTGCGTCCATCCTTATGCGAGGGCAGTGATTTAGGTTTCCCCGTTTCCTTAGAACGTCCTATTCACTACTGTACCTCTTCCGCTGTTAAAATCCTCACTGCATCCTTAAGATGTAACCAAGAACGGATCAGGTAGCTGTGATGGCTACCACATATATTTTTGTCTCCAGTGTCAGCGAATCAGGGGGTACACTACAAGTCTCCCAAGGAGAGCAAATATGAGAAAAACAGGGGTTGCAGTGGTGGTGCAGGGAAGGCATCGAGACATGGCAGGTTTAACCGAGGGGACACGTCATCCGTTCAGGGGCTTCAGGGCGTTCAGGTGAAGGGGCTGAAGCGGTAGGGCGGCAAGGGCACTAAACCCAACGATACAACAGCAGGTATTCGCTGGTGGTCACCCACCCAACTACTAACCTGCCGGCGTGTGGCTTTAACGCGGCCAGAGGCCGGGTGGATGCCGCCCGGGTGAGCTAGCGGGTGAGGCCGCTTTACCGTCGCGCGACCGGGGTGAGCGGGGGGTGAGTAGGGTGAGTGCGGAATAGACAGGGTGAGCCATTCACCCCCCGTGCGCGACTCGCTCTGCCCACTATCTTGTTATCTTGATCAACATTGGCTACGACGCCCACCTCTTCAAACACCGGTACGCTTGGCAGGACGACATGGCGACCGAAGTTAGCTGAGCTTTTCCCTCTCGAATTTGAATTGTAAAACGAGTCCCTCATTTGCGGTAACAGTAAATTACTCGATATAATATAGCGGGTCTATCGAGAAAGTCTTCTATTGCAGCCCAATTAGATACCTCGGAGATAAATAATTAGTTAACAAATTAGTTCGGTAAAATAAGATACGAAGCTTGAAGCGCCCAGTGGATGCACGGCCCAAGCTCCGATTCACCAAGATGGTTCATCCGTACTTGACGTGAGCGAGTGTGACACCTCAAAAACAAAACAGTCAATCCTATTGTAGGTGCTTTTAATCAGGACACTAGGCTATAGAAGAAAGTACCAGCAAGCGGAGCTGGTATTGAACGCCTTTTTAATTGTACTTGTAATATATGTTACTATCGCCGAGGGTAGTTAAAAGAGAATACGATCCGAGATCTAATGATTCATCTCTTCTCAACCAGATTTGAGCTTGAGTACAGTGAGCTTGATTTGATGAAGGAGCAGCTCTCTGTTGGTAAGACTGCATTATCTGATCAAGCAAGTAAATCTGTTTCTACACTTGCTGAGCTTGATCCGATTAGTGAAGATGAGGAAGAAGGGGATAAAGCAGATAATGTTGCTGATTCTGATTCAGCTTCAGATTCAGATGCTAAGGTAGCCTTAGAGCCAGTGTTACCTTTAACCCAGCCTACAGTACGTGCTAACCAGTCACGATCACAGAATAAGCGGGCTCATAGTCAGATTGAAACTCCAAATAGTAGGAATAGCCAATCGCCTCATGTATCGCTAGGTAAAGAAGGGTGACCGGAATGGCATCGGAAACAGCCCAAGCTACCAGCTGGATTTGAGATTGATAGATCTTAATGTTTATAGCTAGGACAATTAGAAATCAAGGGAGAATATAATGGATTCAGCATGATGTAGTATAAAATAAAGAGTCGCTTATTTGATGCTCTGAATCACTAGTCTGTGCGCTGTACATATATCAGCGTACACCAAAATTACAAGAAAAACAGCATAAATCTATGCATTCTCATAATCTTGGCAGGTGTGCATTATTTATACTGGTAAGGTTAACCGCGGTCATGCCGCAGCCTACTCACATTATATAACCATCCTCATTCACGTGTCCATGGGTGATCGGCTCGTGCAGGAAATAGGTTAGTTACCCTACAATTTTTGATCAATGATAGCCTCCAGCTTCAATTCTAGCCTCTAGATCCAATTTCAGCATCTGCCTCAATTTTCCACGACGTAGTTGTGGACGCAGTGACCGGAAACAAATTATGCCCCATGTAGTGGCTTCCATAGGGCGCTCAACAACCGAAACCACCATATCCTGCGGTGTGCTGCAAACTAGTAACAATAATGTCTCTCATGCATGACTTAGAAAGCTCTATAAGCATGTTCGATTCATGTGATTATAGCCGAAGGCGTCCAATATCCCAATTAATTGAGTCACAGCAGCAAAGACTACCAGGATGTGAAAGAGTTGATGGGAGGAGCCATATATGTCGAATTTACCTGGATATCGACTCTCAGGAAACCTAATCTGTAGAACCATAGTAGTCAGAATCAAGTTCCAAGCGCGAAATCTGGAAGCTTACTGCATAAATCAAAGCCCCAAGTAGGAGAAAGCCTCCTTCAATCAGATAGTAGGGCATTCCGGATTGTTTCATCATTTGCGAGATGCCAAATACCTTGACTCCATGTATCAATGGTGCAAAGCCAGACAATCCAGTCATCACGAACGTAAGTGCCCGTAAAATGCGAAAGTTTTGGCCCTGGAATTTGGGGTTTACCATTATGAAGATGGTAAGCAACCCGAGAATTCCAATCTGCCAATCAAAGTAAGTATTAGATATGAGATAAAAAGAAATAGGATATATAGATGTTAACACACCATAGACCAGTAGATCTTGCGTTGCAAAGGCTCACACCAGAAGACCATGTATATTCCCGATACAAAGTCGCCTAATGTTAAGACTACTATGCCTACCAGGTCAAGTCGCAGCCATAATTGTTCAACTTCGTGGGAATGGTTCATTAAGGTATGGTATGTTGCTGACAGCCCCAGGCAGATAACGGCAGTCAAGAGGAAGAAGGTAAAAATAAAAAAATCAGCGCCAGTGATATTCGAATATCTACTTGTAAGATACTCTTTTATATACCACTCGCCGAGCAGAAAGGCGACTGCTGGTATCAAATGAGAGTATATATTTACTGACTCATTGTGAATGTATGACCAACTGTGAAATGAAGCCTGAGCCGATCCTGATATTGGGCGATAGCCATGAAGAATGTACTTGTTATCTTGTTGCCATTCCGGCAGCTCGTCAAACGAGAGAAGAACTTTGCGTGCCTTGCCGGCCTTGGATTTGCTTCTCAGAAACCGCGGGCGGAGGGAATCATTTTCCCGCTCTTGGCTTGCCATTGGTGGATGCGGGGACGAAATTCGAAGACGGGGAGTAGATGTCATTGCTGTCGCGCCTGATGATAATGTGAGAGGCGGGACTGGAGAAGGAGGATAAAAAATGAAGAAAGGGGTTCTATTTGCTGTGTTTCTTGCCCTGCGCCCCTTTCTGACTTCGTTCCTGCTATATGCTAGCCTTGTTTACCTTCCAAGAGCTGGAGAATGCACCGAAAAAAATCTCCTGCAGGACCTCGGAAATTGTGACGGGAAATTGTGACGCGAGCTGCATGACAGCCAACTACGTTGTATTGCCAAGCCCCACATATCAAGAGGATGGCCATCTTGTAAATCTGCCGCATGTGCTCACCCAATGATAAAAATGCCTCATCCTGGAGATGCCCTTTTGCCGCTAGTACGAATGGTCAGTCATATAGTGCTTACCAATGCGTCCAACCGCAAAGAAATCACCATACTTCCAAGGTTGCCTTGCTTGAACAGTATGGAACAGCAGGTTGGAATGATGAATTAAATCGATTCTTTGAATGAGAACTTGTGGAGTCTATTAAATGAGATGAGACTTCATTGATCCTAAAGAATACATTACCGTTCAGCAGCCAGATCTGACCCCCAGCTTTCGTGGGAGTGGGTGGATTCCCGCCTTCCTTCGGCCCGAACGGGTATTCTACTTATGGGGATAGGTACCCTGACGGTACCTTGACCTCCACGGGAGGTTCAGGGCTGGAGCCAACCGAAAGCTACCTGTCCTCTCACGTGTTCGCTGCTGCACTCCCTCATTAATTGATTGCTTTGCTTTCTCACCCACAACCGGAAGGTCGACCTCGTCCCTTACATACTCAGCAGACAGTCTGGGCAGCTACGGAGTAAGACGACTAGTCGGCACTGACCTTGTATGAGTCTCTCATTGTGAATCTGCGCTCTGACTGGGTATGGCGTCCCGTGACGACTACTTAGTCGGGTGGGTTTGCGCACTGCCCATAGAGGTAGAAGCAGCCAAAGCGACGCTTGATCGCATTCATGACAACCTACCTCCAGATCAGAACTTAGACGACAACAATAACTACATTCTAGGGAGTCTCCAAGGCCACAATGTCGTACTGGCGTATCCGAATTTCGGCGTGTATGGTAAAACGTCGGTAGCGGATGTGGCCACGCAGTTGCACGCAAGCTTCAAATCTGTCCAGTTCAATCTGATGGTTGGCATTGGGGGAGGGGTTCCAGACACGAAGGAGGATACTCGTCTTGGTGATATTATTGTAAGCAAGTCGATAGCTGGCCGGCCGGGTCTCGTCCAGTATAACGCGAACGGGGAGCAAGCGGAAGATCAATCTATTTGCGGCAGAGCGTTAAATCAGCTAATACCATTACTTCTCACAGCCATGGGAAAAGCCGAGACAGCCGCGATTTTCGGTGAAAGTAAGATGTCCCAGTACATCTCCGAGGTCTTACGGAAAGACCCCGTCACCTTTACCCGTCCAGGCCCAGAGCAAGACGCCCTATTTGAGCCGAATTATGATCATACAACTATTGAATCCGAACAAAACGGGTGCAGTCATTGCAACCTGGATAGGATCCGGCCCCGGCAGCCACGGGAGGTACAGGACCCAATAGTTCATTATGGTCTTATTGCCTCCGGCCATCATTTGATACGGCATGGAACGACTCGAGACGAGTTAGCACATAAGCAAGGCGTTCTATGTTTCGAGACGGAGGCGACCGGCCTGAAAGATGCCGCCCAGTATTTGGTCATCCGAGGAATCTGCGACTATGCAGATTCTCACAGTTCCAAGCTTTGGCACGCCTATGCCGCAGTAGCTGCAGCAGCATATGCAAAGGAGGTCCTTTCGTTCATACCCAAAGTTTCCAAGACGATACCTCCGGCAATAAACACCGAGGCCGTGCCGATTCTCGACGCTTTGCTCTTAACAAGACCCGAAGTTGACCGAAAATCCCTCATTGTACTGAAAGGGCGCAGAGCTGACGGCACCTGTGAATGGCTCATCCAAAATCCCCACTATCAAGAGTGGCTGGCAGACACAAATCAACCACTCCTCTGGATCTCAGGTGGTCCTGGAAAAGGTAAAACCATGCTGGCAATTTACATTACCGAGGTGCTACAGCCAGTAGTTAACGCTGCCGAAAATGTTCTCCTTTACTACTTCTGTAGTAACTGCGATAAGAACCGGAACACGGCATTAACTATATTAAGAGGCATCATACATCAATGGATCGATCTCTATCCGCACCTGGCACAATATATCAAGAACTCGTTCGAGGGGACTGAAACAATAAAATATACCGTTTCCAGCTTTGCCTCCTTGTGGAGTGTTTTCCTAACCCTGCTTCAGCAGAGTAGATCTTCTCAGGTAGTCTGTATGCTGGATGGTCTGGATGAATGCGAGCAGGAATCACTCAGGCAGCTTCTCGATGCCGTTGGGAATTATTTGTCGAACTCTCGGAAAGTTACAAGGCCACGGCTGAAGCTCATTCTTCTCTCCCGACCCCAGCCGGCTATTTTGGAGAACAAAATTGGCCAGTATCAGCAGATCAAATTGGATGACTCTGATACAGAGATTTCGCATGATGTCGAGAGATATATCTTCGCTAAAGTTACTGAACTGGCATCCGAGCAAAACCTTTCAAAAGGAATGATTGCGCAGGTTCAGCAGGCCTTGTTGGCTGGCGCTGATGGTACCTTTTTGTGGGTTGGATTCGTTGCCAATGAGCTTCAGGGCAGGAGTTGGCACAAGATCAATGAAATTATCCATCGTGTTCCTAAAGGCCTTGGTAGGGTCTATCAGCGGCTACTTCAGCAAATCGACGACAAGGAAGGACTGGTCCCCATTCTTCAATGGATCGTTCTCGCTGCCAGACCCCTTACAGTGGATGAATTAACAGTGGCCACAGGGATCAAAGTATCTGGTACCCTCACGGCAGCTGAAGTGACCAGGGATCGGCTCAGACTCTGCGGGGCACTTGTGAAAATTGAAGGAGATGTAGTCAACCTGGTCCACGAGTCAGCGAAAGAGTTCTTTCAGAGCAACCAAGTCAACATCGAAGGGATCAGCATGTTCCACATGAACCAAATTACTCACAGGACTCTTATGCGGACCTGCCTAGCACACGTCGAACGTAGTTACGGATCTCCCAGGAAGATTGACGAGAGATACAGCCACGATTCCCTCTTGCATTATGCTATTCAATATTGGCCGGTACATTTCTATCACGCTATTGAGGTGATTAATGCACCTTCCGAGTTCTCACGTCCATTCTTCAGAGCCAATTCTCCAATCCGGGATGAGTGGTAGAAATATTATTGGGAGCAGGAGAAGAACGGCGGAAACGCGCCCTTGTTCACGCTCTTGCATCTAGCTGCGTACCTTGGCAATGTAGCATGGGCCAAATTGTTGATCAGCGAGCATATCCATCTCATTTCGCGAAAGGACAACTATGGCCGGACGCCGCTTTCCTGGGCCGTTAATCAAGGTCACCGAGACATGGTGAAATTGTTGGTTGACCATGGTGCTCGTGTCAATGTCAAAGATCGAAGCAGGTTGACGGCACTTCATATCGCGGCCACTGGACAGCACAAGGACATTATGTCTGTGCTGCTCAACCAAGGTGCCCGTCTCGAGAGTAAGACTGAGCATGGCGACACACCACTGACTCGAGCCATTCAGGCAAATTCGAGGGAAACTATCCAAATATTACTTGAACACGGAGCGCGTGTGGACAACTTGCCAATTCCCCCAGGAGTCGCTTCCCTGAGAAGACATTCGGACCCAATGGATGAGCGGGTGGAAGAGCTACTGGGGCTTCAAGAACAGATATTTATCGCACGATACCAGCAGGCGTCGCGGGAGGTCAACATGGTCATGAAGATCCTCAGGCTTTCCTTCCGCTTTCCCATTATTCTTCAATTGGTAACATTATATTTGAAGTATGTGGCATTGGACCGTTGGGAGAATATGTCTGTCCTGCAGGAGCTCGCTAAGAAGAATAAAATGAACGAACTGCGACAATGGGCCGAAGTGTATCGCGAGTTCTTCGTACAGCTGGTAGTTTCCAGAAACTATAGAGGGCTGACGACCATGACAGACCTGCCGACGCAGCTGTTTCGGGTGGTCGCCCCTGGAGATCTCCAAGCACTGCTGGTAATCGCAGTTCTCGTCGGCTCGGAAACTAAACTTGCAGCTATTCGACACGGATGGAGAGAAGGAGATGCCATCACAGCCAGAGCATTTTCACATTGGGCCGCTATAGCCTACAACAGAGACGCAGAGGAGTTCTTACACTACAGCGTTCGCGACTTTTTAAATGATTTCGATGCCTGTATTCAAAGTGGCAACCGGGAAGAGAATGTGGCTCGGACGGTGGTACTCTTGACATCGCACTTCGCCATACTCGAAAATGAGGAACCACGGCCAATCGAGTACTTCTCCAGGGTCGTCGCAGAATTTTACGAAGGATACATCGGCGGCAGCCACGAGATTGAATTGTTCAGTGATGCAAATCAGGCATGCGCCAATGAGCTAATTGTCATCAGCGAAAAACACGACTCCGCCAGATTACTTCTCTTCCTGATTAGTATATTCCAATTTGCCCAGCGCTCTAAAGAGAAGGGACAGGACCAATTTCTTAACATACTGTCTGCATCATGCTTGATTCTCTGCCAGGAGAATGCTACCGCCCACCGATGGTTGATTGGCGAGGCAATCCCAGAGGCAATGAGTACCTTGATATCAAAGCAACCCCCAGGATCGCTTCAGAAGCGGGCGTGCAAAACCTTTGTGGAATGCCTGATCATTGGAAAGCAATACGGCTTGGCACTGCTTGCGGCGGCACCGAGACAAAGAGTGAAACAGAATCTGCACTCCTTGCCAGAAGTCGCATATATGATAAATCGAATCGTTGGTTTATGAAGTACTGCGCAGCGTTCCTGCCTAAAGAGTGGCAGAGCAAAGTGAGAGTCAAGTAACGAAGAATAGTTGGACCCGCATTCATAATCGCATGTCGCGTGTTGCTTGTCGCGCTGCTCTTGGGAGGGAGTCTACCTATGGCATCGAGTTGAGCGTCGCATCTCATGTAGCGTTTCTTACTAAGCAATTGACGTCGGGAGGATAGTACAATCGCAAGAAATTTATCTAGCTGCCAAAAAACTACGGGGCCGTCCGTGAGTTTTCACAAAAACTGGATTTTTCTGAACCTCTCGCATGAATCCTCTTTCCCCAGGGGCTTCTGGTGAATTCTGGACCGTACATTCATTAGAGTACAGTCCTTATAAAAGCTGTCGAAGCTCTTTTGGTTCTGAGTATTTTTGGGCAAATTGGTCCCGCTTTTGATCGTCGTCCCCCGTTAATAATATCCGCTTAGCTTTTCGCCAGACAATAGAATTGTAGATTCTTCCCGCAATTCCTTGGGTGGATTCTGAGGCTCATTTCGAGGTTAGCCCAGCGTATCAATTACCAATAACTATCACCCAGGTACTTTCGAGCCAAAAAATTAGACGGCGCTCTTCTCGAGGCGTTTTTTAGATCTAACACCCCTCCGATTACCTGTTTCTCCTGTTCCTCGTCGCACCCGTGATGGTACAAGTTACGGTTTGGCGAGTTGTGTTACGGGTAAGTGTTGTTCCAGTCTCCGGCGAACTGGCGATGGTGCCAGCAAAAAGCAATGTTTTAATGAAGGTCTCAAAAAAGATTATACTAAGAGATCGCTACTATATAGCGGCGAAACAGCTGTAATAGCAACAGGAAGTTTATCTGTTGGGCAGCAATTGCGCTGCTACGGCAGGGAGTCCGCGATAGCTTCATAGGGTCGAGCCTACCACCTACGGTTTAGGGAGGTCAAGTATCACGACAGTTACCTCCAGAAGAATAAAATCTCGTTGCGGTCGCGCTTCTATTTTTCTCTATCCCTGTTGTGCCGTTATCCTGCTTTTCACTCTCCCGTACGGCCAAACCCTTCACAAGTTGGCTCGCCGACGGCGTCAGCGATTTGGCTATGTATTGCAACCCCATCTGCAGCACCAGACATGTAAGGACGAACTTCTGGGGTATAATGTTCACCACCTACGTGGTTAACGTATAATTCGGTCCGAAAACGACGTAACTAAGACATGATATAGACTAGTTATGTAAAGATAAAGTATAAGCAGTGCTAGTAACCCTGATCGCTTTTTGATGCATGGTAGCCCCTGCGATAGCTAGATAAAATTCTACTCAACTGTAGATAAATAACTGCTATGACTAAGGATATAGTTTACAACAATCGCTTCCCACTCTCGTCTCTGCGAAATGAATTCCCTATCTGAACAGCCGTTTCCAAAACCGTGTCACGGCCGACCGGTCTGACTTCGCTTTGCGCTTATTGTCATATGTTTGGTCTGTAGGCGCCAGTGAGCGGATTGGCATAACTGAAGCTGAATGATCCGGGAAAGATGGCGCTGACGGAGCCGGAGCAGTAAAGAACGATCGATCTGGCATTGGTGATGATGAAAGGGACTCGTCCGGTACAAACGAGCCTGATCGATCCGGAGCAGAGGGCTGACTTTGCGCTCTCAGTGCAATCTGGATCCGGCGCTTTACCTCGGGGTCACTGTTTCGCTTTCTGTAACTAGCTCAGTTGAGCCGTAGTAAAACGTCATCATCCCAAATAAATTCTTTCCAGGTTTTGCGTCCTGCTGGGAGGATATTGGGATCCGCACCCATTTCGAGAAGCAGATACATGATGGAAAGCATGCGCTTTTTCGCAGCGTAGTAGAGCGCGGCCCTTCTTCGGGAGTTCATGCCATCAATATAGTTAGCCCCAATTGGTCCTCGCGACAAAAGCGGGGTATCTGTACGTGTCCTGTCCAGCACTGTCACAGGTACTCCTCCGTGCTTGTGCTATTCTCCAAATCCTTCCACCGGAAATTAGCTGACTACGTGTAGTGCGCCTGCTAGTGGCTGTGAGAAATTCGACATATTCTCGGTTATCTATATTTTTAGCCTAAGGGGTAATAAGAAATTAGTTAGTTAGTTAATTATTTAAGGTATCAGTAGGCTTAGTAAGTTACTTATACAAAGGTTTAAAAAAAATACTAATTAAGAGCCTGTCTCTCCTGTTATATTTTTATTACTATGTTCCTTATTTAAGTAATCACCTTAATTACCTATGGCAATACTAGAAAGTTAACCTCGTACTAAAAATGTACAGGTTTGCGGAGGTCACTCGAAATAACGATGTGCCAGTTGCAGGGGAATTGGCGCAGGTAATGTGGGTGGGCTGATCCTTTTCCTGATGGGGTTCAATTGGGTGTGCGGAGTTGATTTCGAGCTCTTCTATTGTTTTCATTTCCTTTTGGTTTGACCGGCCGTATTCCAGCCAATAGGACAATTGCCATACTCTAACTGACACTAGGCACTAAGCCCTCCTCGCGGCTGCCTCGGGTTTGAGGTGGAGGGGCGACTTTTACAATGATTTGTGTGTGGCACAAAAGTAGCTGGCGCCCAGGTGGGAATGATAGTGAACATCCGGGGCCATTGATTAGTTCTGGCCTAGGCTCGGCTGCACGGCTGTAACCGCCAGGTTGTAGCGAATGATCTGTGAGTGTCAGGAAGCACACCGCGTTCCTATTAGGCAACTAACCCCTAATATACAGCTGAGTAAACTTGGAGGAGGGAGAATCCGAACAGGATTGGAGGCCAAGCACGCTAAGTCGTCTTGTGGTTCGGGATGTGAATGTTGCACAGCCTGATCCGACACAGCCTAGTCTGATCAATACACAGCACACTTCCGTTGATCGACTGATGTTCTTCCAGCCAAAGAATCCCAGTGGAATCCTCAAACCCATCAGCTTAGATGCGCAACCATGGATGACGATACGGATTCCCAAAGCCTGCTGCAATCCGTGCTTAGATTATTCGCTCGAAAACGATTACAAAGGCCGGCAAAACCGGCGTCACTGAGATCACGGAAACGCGAGGCCTGGCTACAGACGGATGCATTTCTGCAGCGCGATAATATTGGCGAAACTGACCCAGTGAGCGTTGCAAGGACTTTGCGCGCATTTGAATATTTTGTTCAAGACGACTCTGATGGAAAGAGAGATTTTGTAGGTATCCTTGATATACAGCAAACCCCAGTCTTTCGGTCTGTTGGCCTCTCATCTTCTGCTTACTAACGATAGTTCGCGGAGCAGAGCTTCCAATAACCCGGATATAAGCGATATCCGAAGCTTTGCCGTATGATCGAGGATCCGAATCGCCATTCGCATGCCGATCCAGACACTGTCATTCGCGTTAGTAAACGGAGACGCGAATGCAACGATACCATTCAGGAACTTTTGCATTTGGACTAGGAGAGAAAGAAGTGCCGAGTTTTGCCTCGTAAAAAACCAACTTATGAGTCTAATCTTGAAGACTCTGATGCCGACTTTACCGTGCTAATGAGGAGACATCTGGTATCCTTAAACAATGCGTTGCGAAGACACTGGGTATGCATTTGCCAGAAGTGCTTAGGGTTGAGCGTAAGATTGTCGCTGCCACGACACAAAAAGGATCTCGAGGCTGGGGCGAGTTTCGAAGTATTCTTCGGCGTGCGGTCCATATCTGCAACCGCATTGCAAGAAACTAAAATTACTGTTAAGTAAGCTCTCGAAGCTTTATATACTGACTTTTATTCGCTAACACTATCGGTACAGAGACCTACATAATAGCACATTGAGGCACTCATCTGAGCCTATAACTAACAATTTACCTAACTTTGCCCACATATGCCAAAGCGTCACAGAGTCCCTCGATCAGCGAAATTGCTTGCATTTCGCGCTCGAGGATAGGGTATTTCAGAGACTTCGCCCGCAACCAAAGACATTTGGTAGCGACTGCATGTCTCAGACAGTATCCTTGTCAGCATTGTTCAATCGCCAGCAAGAATTATTTCGTGGTAAATCGGTATTGCCACTCAAGGGAAAACGAGTCTTAGCTGTTATACTGGTTTCAGCATTACTTCCCTTCTTAGAGATACCGTAGCTGCAGTTTTCCTTCAATCACTCAAAGATCCAGTTTTTTGAGCTACAGCAGGGCGGAGAACTCCCCAACATCACAAAACCTTTCCTAACACTGGAGCACGTTCCAATTATTTTAGCCCGCAGTACAGATACCGGAAACAGCTCTAGCGCTACGAAACACATAGTTTATCCTAACGCCAGTGTGCTAGCTCTGGGCATACTCTTGTGCGAGCTTCACTATTGCACACCTGTGGAGCTGATGGCAAAGGACCCGCATGTCGCCAGAAAGATTAATAATAATTTTTATACCTGTCTCGATAAGCTTCAGACTCTGGAAGACGACGCTGGCGTAGACTACTATCTCGCTACGAAGGTATGCCTTACTGGGGAGTACTATCCCCTTGGACAGCACGCTGACTTCGAGGATGTCAGCGTTCAGCGGCTCTTCTACCAAAACGTCATCAAACGACTTGAGGCCGTAATATTCAAAGCATAGGGTATTCGGTTAGAGAACTTGAGTTTATTCGATTCTCGACAGAATGAATCCTGCTGGGGCTCTATCGGTCGAGAAGTTGTCCGCCTCTATACAGGCAAGATCGATTCCTCTAATGCAAACAATACAGCAAGGGCAAGTCTGCCTCGTTCAATGTCTGATACCGCGCCCGTGAGTTACGCATCCTTCTATTCAGATATTATGCTACGAATATCGGTACAGCTTTCTTCGGGATCACAAACTTATAGATATTTCGTCGAGCCGTCAGAGAAGAGCTTTTACTTTTTTGATGCAAGTTACCAGACGGGTCCTACACAAGAGTGAAGTATTTCCCATTAGCGATAAGACTTTATCGTACTAATGACCTGCCAGGAATCCACTCTCGGAAAAATGGATGAATAGTCTGCTGTCGTCGATCTATCCCTATGTTGATCCTGATTTCGAGCTTGCCGAACCGGTGCGAATAGCGATTTTGGATTCCGGACTCGACCCTGAAAACCCATTCCTAGTCGAGGATCAGCAACGGGCTAACCCACGAATCAAGGACGCACGAAGTTTTGTATATAAAACAGGACCGCACGACATTCGAGACGAGATCGGGCACGGCACTCATGCTCTTGGCCTCCTTCTTAAAGTTGCCCTAGGCGCTGAGATCTATGTCGCCAGAATTGCGCGACAAGAGACTCTGGAACCTAATATCTACGATGACATTGCAAAGGCAAGGCTATCTCTATATTATAGCAGACTTTTTAGACTGACCTAACAACCTGTGCAGGCCATCGATCACGCAGTTAATCAATGGAAAGTAGACATTATATCAATATCATTTGGGATTCGTGAATATCATGAGCTCGTGAGTACAGCCGTATCTAATGGACTGAACAAGCGGACGCTATTTTTCGCGACAGCATCGAATGATAAAGTAAATCTTGACAGAGCTTTTCTAGCTCAATATCCTAGCGTCTTTTATATACACTTAACCGATGGAAATGGTAACCTCTCCAGTTTTAACCTTACAGCAAGCGAAACGGACGTCAACTTCAGTCTACTTGGGGAACATATCTTTTCTCACTGGCCGGCCGGCATGAACGGACACGACCAGACCGTCAATGTTATGTCAGGAACATCGGTCGCAACACCGATCGCCGCTGGCCTTGCCGTAACGATCCTATATTTTGTCCGGCAGCAGGATCAGTACATTACTGAAGAAAACGAAAGGCTGGGACCGTAGCTGAAAAGGGACAATTCTATGGATGCGGTCTTCAAGAGTATAGTTAAACGGAGGCGGGGGGTAGGCTACGACTATATCACACTTTATGTGCTCTTCGATAGCGGTTCGACAAGGGAAGATATTTACGGGCAAATCAAAGATATCAAAAGGAATATATACAAATACTAGTAGAAGCCTATGAATGGCTTACTCAACCTCCAATCACACAAGGTTCATTAATATCTATCTCAGTTGTAGTCCAAGATTCGTTTATTATGGCTAAACGAAAACGCAATATACGTTGCCATTCTCGGTCATATCGGGAACAGCCTAAGCAGTCCTGATATTAGCTCTATCTACGTCCTCAATCAAAATACATTTGTTGTTATCTTTTTTCCCACTAACTGTCATAAATGCGCCCTTATTGTACTCTTTAAGCTTCAGTTTCCGTCCAAACTTAAGCCTTTTCACGCGGAACACAAACACAAATTCCGACTCGCGATTAGACTCTGTCGCATCATCATTCGTGCTAGTCCAGTGGCCTTTCGGCCTAAAGATCGTGCCTAGCGCGTTTATATCGATGCCGAGGTTCCCCTTGACCATCGTGCTCTGTGAAGTCGAGTATTTGATCTTAGCGCCCTTGACGAGCTTCATGCCCGTGACGACGAAAAGCTCGCTGACGAGTGCGAACTTCTGCCTGGGCTCTCTCAGCCATATCTGCACGGCTGGTGCCTTGACGGCTTCTTTCACGTATTCCTGGGTCGGCTCGAACGCCAGCGTTGTCACTATGTCGAACGCGAACGTATTTGCCGTTTTGTTCGAATGCTCAACGTTCACCTCGGGACTAAGGAGCAGTCCACCGGTAACTAGCTGAAGGAACTGTACATAGATATCCAAACCGAGCCCTGTCTCGCTTGAAACAGTCTTCTTCCAGTCGGTTTCTACGACAGGTAAAAATGCATCAGTTACGGTAATAACGCTCGCTCTGTTCAGAGGGTATTGCGGTACTGACGTGGAGCGGATTATAGACCCAAGACATAGCGGGCCCGTTGGTGGTAGAGATATGAAATCGGACGTCGGATACAGAAAATATGTCTTAGTAAAGGATATAGCTTCAAGATTCAGATTCAGATACCGGACTTTCCTTAGGACCGAGTGAAATGATCGAAAGGCCAGAAGAAGAGTGTGTTCAGAGGGGCTCTGTTCCTGTAACGTAATCGGCAGCCGAGCGAGTCACGTAAGCGAGCGAGCCACCCCTTTCTAGATTCCCGCACCTCCATGAATTCAAGCCATTGGAACATCAACCACACCACTAAAAATGCCGAAATCGTCGAAAGACTTGGTTTATCAAAAGAGCCGAGTCGCCTTGGCCCTTCAAACTATTGAAAACGGTCAAATTATCTCTGTACGTGGCGCCGAACGGATTTTTAATGTTTCTCGATCAACTCTTCGGCATCGCTTAAACGGACGGCATTCTCGCCAGGAAATACATCCAAGTTCTTATAAATTGACTGAGAGAGAAGAATAATCGCTTGAGAAGTGGATTATCTCGCTTGATTCTCGCGGCGCGCCACTAAGGAACTCTATGGTTCGTGAAATAGCCAACATGTTACTTAGAAAGCGTAGTAATCAAGATCTACATACCTCTGTCGGCGAGAAATAGGTATCTAACTTCGTTGCTCGCCATAAATCCTTAAAAAGTCGATATAGCCGCCAGCTGGATGTTAAAAGAGCGAAATGCGAGAATCCGCGGACTGTTCAGGCTTGGTTTGACTGTGTTCAACTTGCTATATTAGAACACGAAATTATTGATGAAGACGTCTTCAATTTTAATGAAACGGGCTTCTATGTAGGCCAAGAAGCTACAGCTAAAGTGATTACTTGATCAACATTTCAAGGAAAACCGTTTCTTGTTCAGCCGAGCAATCGCGAATGGGTAACTTCAATCGAGTGTATTAACGCCGCTAGCTAGGCCTTACCGCCGTACTTGATTCTTAAAAGAACTAATCATATAGAGAGTATGAAAGCCAATTACCTTCTATATAAAGAATTAATTTATCACCAAATAGCTGGACGAGTAACGAAATTAGTCTACACTGGCTTGAAAATCACTTCGTTCCGTGGATTACCAACCGACGAGTCGGCAAATATAGCCTCTTGATTCTTGATGGCCATGAATCACACTTGAGACCTAAATTTAATAATGTATATTATCAAAACAATATTATTCCTGTTTATATGCCTCCCGGATCATCGCACCTCTGTCAGCCGTTGGATGTCGTTTGTTTTGCGCCCAAAAAAGGCGTAATATGGCTCGGTGGAACGCCTCGTACGTGCGAGATATCAACATATCAATAAAAACGATTTTCTTGAGGAGTATCCAAAGGCTCATCCAATGGCGTTCAAGAGTGTTAACATTAAGAGTGCCTTCAGGGCTTCAGGCCTGGTGCCTTTTAAGCCAAGCGAGGTACTTGACCAACTTGTTTATGAAGAAACCAGCCGGCCAAGGAGTGGAGATTCTCGATCGACGATTTCGAAAACGCTTATAGATACAAAACAATTTAAGAGGCAAGAATGAAGTCTTCAATAACTCCTTGATAACGGTATGATTGATACACCAATGAAATCGGTGCTGGGCTATATTAAGGGTGCCGAAATAGCCTTGAATCGAGCAGTCTTAATAGAACAGAAAGTCCAAGAACTCCGTTGGGCGAACGAGAAATGAGACACCAAGGAAAAGCGGAGTAAGAAAAAGATCGCAGGCTTAAACGGCTTTACCGTTCAAGAAGCCAGGGAGGTTTTCCAGCGTGATCGCGCGAGAGATAAAGCTATTAGAATCATACCTGGCCAGGAGGATTAACCTCGCCGCCGGGTACCGCCTCAGTATAGTGAGTGTCACAATTTAGGCCATATACGTACACGGTACCCAAATCGGGTAACTTCCTGAAAACGGGTGATTTGAACAGTGTTTTGAAGCCTCAAAAACACCACTTTTTTGTATGTAAATCAGAATTGTATATGGGCTGCATTGGCTGCGGAACGGCTGGCTCGCTCGCTTACGTGGCTCGCTCGGCTGCCGATTACGTTATATAATTATTCTTAGGTAGTTTATAGTCTTTACATAGAAAAGAAGAAGAGTATCCAATCTATATATCTATTTTGAATAAAATGATGAAGTTGCAATTCCTATAGTGGTAGTTATATAGGAAAGCGGCGGTTCGCTGTCCCGGCAGTTCAGTGTCGGATTACGTTAGGCGCTGCCCGGTTTGTAACAATCACCCACCCACGTGCCCCCTGGGTCGAAATCCCGCACGGGCCCTTGCTTCTCATTTCTTCTGTCACACTGCCAGACCGGCCAAGCTCGCAGGCCAATCGAGTCGTGCATGTTGATCTGGCCGCCAGGTAGCGCAGCCGGGCCTCTGATTGCGAGCGGTTAACGCATTTTAGACTTATAACTTGGCAGTACCGAAGACACATGCTGCTTTCACATTATCTGACACTTTCAGTTTGTGCGACAATTTTATAGCCTCAGTCGCGATTTGCTTACCTAGGACCTTTAGAACGTCCTTTTCATACAGAGACCAGGATCGGCTTCCTGGATCTTTGCCGTATCCAGAAGGTCTCGCGACCGCCCGCACTGCGCCCCCTCACCATGGAAAGTCTCGAGTGCGCGGGAGACGAGTCTATAGAAGATGTCTTCCTCCAAGATAATCTTAGCCTGACTATCGCAGACCATGCGACACAATGCCAGTCTCTTTTCCACAAGTACATGGTCATGCCGGAAATCGTGCCAGACCCTACTATTATAGACGACCAGCTGGCACGCTTTACTCTATAGGCATCAAACATGGATGTTTACGGGCCGCCCAATGTCTCGCTAAACTACAGACTCCGATTCAGTCTCGTAGCTGCGGATATCATACATCAGTTCCTGGATATTATTTACGATACCTTGATGTCCTGTGAGTACTTTCCGTACCACATTCGGATGGTTTGAAGATCAAGACTAATGAGAGTCTTGACAACAGTGAAGCCAATTGACGACCGACCACCACAAATCTCGAGCAGAAAAAGATAACGCATTTTAATATATGGCAATTCTGGATTTACAAGGAGAGCCGACGACAACACAAGCGATTCAGAGAGCGATATCAATCCAGCAGAAAAGAACACTCTGAAGATTACCGAGACAATCAGCGGAACATTGACGCGGCTCTTCCGTCTATCTAATACTGTTCAAAAATCCGCTAAAGCCAACCGGGCTCGCAAGATCGAAAGGTACAGAGACGACGAAGAGGCAAACAAGGCAATAGATAAGTTGCGACTCTATACCAAATGCTATATTAAATTCCGATTCTCGGAGGCGCCAGAGACGCTCCGCTCAGCATTAGTCGAAGTTAACGCGCTACGACTTCGACGGCTATATTATCAGCGCTCCCATAGAAGGCGCATTGATCTAAGTATTCAGAGCTCGGAAAAGAATCCAGCCGTTGTTCAACTCTCTAAAATGACGGTGAGTGCGCCGGCTGTACGGTTTGCGCCGAGCGCGCTACTAAAGTCTGCGAGGACCAACACGATGCCGGCCTTTTTGCCAGCGCTAGCAACGAATGCGACTACTGCTCGACAAACTGCCGTTGCGGACCTCTACGTTAAGTCCACAACTGAGGTTCCCCGGGCTAAATCTGTTCTCGTGAACGACAAGTTGTCGTTTCTTCCGATACCGCCGACGCAGCAGTGTCCATACTGCGGCATCATTGTTGAGTTCAAGAACAGTACAAGGCCATTGCTGTAGCAGTAAGCAGATCATTCCTGTCGTTTTATGGGAACAAGTAGCTAATATGTACCAGAAATTATGTCATTGGAGACCTGGAACCTTTTATTTGTGTTTTTTCACACTGCCTGGAAGGAGATCATCACGGGCACGGGACCGGTCCGCTCACATTCGAAACATCGAAAACCTGGGCCAGCCACATGCAGACTGCTCACGGGCATATATGGGAGTGCAGGGCCCCTTCTCACAATCCGATCGTCTTTGACCAAGAGATCCAGTACCAGGAGCATTCTATCAAGAAGCACGGCGTGCCTGAAGCGCACGCTGGGACCCTCAGCAACGCCGCACGAAGGCCAGTTCTCGATAAGGTACTGGAGTGTCCATTTGGCGACGATTTTCAACCCTCGGGAAAGGCCGATTCCTGCACTGTCTTTTCGAGTGAGGCTCTCCAGTCACACGTCGCCGGTTATATAAAGGAAATTGCTCTGCTTACACTGTAAAAGCTTCCCAGCAATAATAACGAGAACGCGGAAAACGTCGATAGCGACCAACCGTTAGAAGATAATGGGCCGGGCGGGGCTTTTGGAATTACACGTGCATCTATGAATAGCGTACTGAACGACGAGAACCTGGATTTCCAAGACGATAACACTGAAGCTGCAGATGGCAATTTGCGATACCGCGAAAAGGATATCACTGCACGAGTGACAGAACTCGCCCTAGAGGACAAAGACGACTTAGGAATGACGAAGCTTTACCACGCGGTACAGGCCGGCGATCTAGGCTTGGTTGAGTCCTTACTTCAGAGCGGCGCAGGTACAAATTTTAGGGACAAAAATGGCCAAACGCCCCTGCATTACGCTGCGGAGAAAGGCTTCATCGACTGCATGAAAGTCTTGCTCAAACACGGCGCGGATTTACATATCATTGATAACTCTGGATTTTTCCCGTTTCTCTGGGCTGTGGTGGCCGGGCAAGAAGCCGCCACTGCGGGACTGGTGTTCATGGACACTGATGTCAATTCATTCAGCGCGGATGGAAAGTCTGCGCTCGCTTGGGCAGCTAGTCTAGGATAGTTTCCGACTGCTGAAATGCTTGTTAAATACCGTGCCAGCATATCTGATACCCGAAATACGCAGCAGACTCTGCCTTTGGAAGAAGCGACAGCTTCTGGTAACCTTACCACTGTTCGATTACTCCTCGAATGTGGTAAGGATCCGAATCATCGTGATCGCGATAGTTAGTCTGCGATACATTGGGCAGCAGAGGAAGGCTATCTGGAGATTGTGCGTTCGTTGCTGAACGTTAGTACCAACCCCAATGCTGTCAGCTCTTACGGTACGTTACCGTTGCATTGTGCTGCAAATGGAGGGTATATTTCTATTGTGAGCTTGCTCCTCCTACAGCGAGCCGACCCACTCAAGTTAACATGCCACGGCTGGACTGCACTATACTACGCTGCCTTTATGGGGCACTCCCAGGTCATCCAGTGCCTCTTAGAAGACGACCGTATACGGTCTACTGCCTCTCAGCAGGACAACCACAGCTGGTCTATTCTTCATTTGGCTATTTACAGTTAAGATCTAGCCACTGTCCATATTCTGCTCGACAAATCCGTCATTGTAGAGCCTCAGACCCTATTCGACGAAAGCGGCCTCACTGTAGAAGATTGGCTGGATCGCGGGCCGACAAGCCATTCCCAGAAAGCTACCGGCAACTTAGCGTTCAGCAAGTCGCGCTGTTGCCGGGCCGTCACAAACCTTCGCCAAGCTGTTACCATGAGTAACGTCCCTATGATCAAACTTCTGTTCAAATTAGGTCACGATATCAATGGTATAAACTCTGGAAGGAGGACTGCGCTCTATTACGCCGCGAAAAAAGGCATGCTTTCCATCATGAATCTGCTTCTTGACCTGGGTGCGGATTTTAACATTATCCCCGCAGGGCGAAAGAACTGGGAAGAATTCATTTTACCTGGTAACGTTTTACTGCGGCTCAACCGAGCAGGATACTGGAAGCGAGATACCGACTTTGAGGTAGAGCGCCAGATTCGTCAGTTACTTAGAGTACAAAGTCAGCTGTCTGTACCGAATCAACCAGCCTGGTTCGTATCGGACGAGTCGACTCTACCAATGCCGGACCAATCTGTTTCCCATGGGCCGGACCGACCGTCCTCATCTGTTCCAGCTTCGTTTACGCCATCTTCTACAGATCATGCAGCTTCAAGTAAACTGACACACTCGCCGGCGCCTACACACCAAATAAATGACAATAAGCGTAAGGCAAGGTCAGGCCCGACGAATTGGTGGAAACGGCTCATGGGTAGAAGATAGCGACCTCGGTCCCTAAATGCGAGAGTGAGGAGCGACAGGGCACTCGTTTATCATGAGAAGAATGGAAGATGAAGGAACCTGTAGGACTAAAACAATATTAACTCTCATTCATGAGTCCTGAAACTTTGACCTCTTGTTCGGCCCCTCCAGTCCATCCTCGGCTGATCTCTTATCCCCTTGCTCTGCCACTGACGCTGGCTGTCTGCCGTCAATAGGAGCGGATGGTGAGGGCCCGCTGTCTAGGAAGTACAGATCCCGTCTTGTACATGACGCACTTGGGGCATATATTTTAGAGCGTTGGGAGGCAATTTTACACCAGAACACTGGCCATCTTGAAGGCTACCAAAGCTCTCTTGACTTTATTGTTGGGTAAGTGTTCGAAAATCTCGCTAGAATTGAAGGTACTAAGTATCGATTGATATAGATTTTTTATAATTATATCAAAAAATCTTCTTCTGCTACAGTTTGAACAGCATAAAATCCAGGCCAGGGATAGAGGGCCTGATCAATGATCACCAAACCAAAAGTATCGATATCTTGCTGATCCAGGGAGCACCAGTCAAGGTATACCGCACTTATGACAATTACAGCGCATGGCAGCTCTACCGTCCAACATATAGAGGAGTCAACGCAATATCGCAGCCTTCTCTACATAAATAAGAAAATCTTAACTTTATCGTATCGTCAGATCCGCTACGACCGCTCGGACATTATGGCAGTAAAAATCGGGATTCCGGAGCAATTTCTTCTTTTCTCAATATAAATCTTACCGGTGCAGTTATTTGACGCCCTAACAGAAAGCCTATTAGCAGCCGCTCTGGGCGAGATCTGTATTACCATTCAGCGAAATACCGATGGAGTGGACAAACCAATATAAATACTATCAAAAATTTATCGAGATGTAGTAGAACACTGTAACTAGGGATACAAGGTTAGATATAGTTGTGGTAGACTACATATCATCTATGGCAAGGGGTCGGGCTAAATGAATACACACATGTGTAATGATAGCAGATGTCCTCAGTTCATTCTCCCTTCATTATTCTAGACGATACCTATACAGGATGAAAAGAGAATTCCCAGCCATATTTAGAGACTGATTGTCAACCAAAATGACCGCTATCTCAACGCTAGGGAGGATTCCGTATTAATCAGCCATTATCGCAACACTCCTTTACCGATTTTGGACATTGTTTATTGCTATACGCGTTAGAATGCTTAAGATTGAGGATATTTAGTAGCTAGGATACGTAGATAGTTTTCCAATGCAGACCCTCATCCTTTTGTTCATTAAACCACTGCATTACTGATATATACCGAAGATATTATTTGTTGACACTAATATATGAGTATTATTTGACTGGTCATGGTTTGGCCAAGAGGACACGTCAACCGTTCAGGGATCGTGAAACGGGCTGGGTGCAGAATAGAGAACTTTCAGGTAGTTCAGGCGGCTCCAGGTGAGCTTCAGGTCAAGGGGTGGCGAAGGGCCTGAAGACAGAGAGACAGACAGGGCTGTAAGGAAGCGAAAAAAAAAAACCAAAACAAAAACATACAACAGCAGGGATTCGCTGGTGGTCACCCACCCAACTACTAACCTGCCGGCGTGTGGCTTAAGTACGGCTGAGCGGACGGGAAGCCCTGTTCTCCACACCCTGTGGTCGTATGTATCAGAAACAAGAAAGTAGTGGAATATATTGTGGGAAAGATGTGGATTGATATGTAGTAGATAAAGTAAATGGAATACCAAAGGGAAATTGAATATGTTCGAAAGTGTCGGAAGTTCACTGAAAGATATGTAAACCACCTAATGAATTGCCAATAGTGAAATACTCCATTCCCAAACGTCTTCATCTTCAGGTCTCAGTCGCTTACCTGACCATCTCTTTGAATTACTTTACATACGTTTGCCTTACTCCATCAAAATGAACAACCCAGAGAAAAAGGCCATCTTATATGGTCGTCTAGACGACATGCTCCTCCGTCCCACCAAGAAGACTCGAAAGGCGGAGAGGCCGTGGACTCTTTTCCCGGATCAGATCGTGCAGTGGTCGGGATTTTTCGAGGAGGTGAGAGGGGTATCCAAACGAGTCGTTGGGAACCCTCAGCCCTTGGAGCAGGTGGGAAAGCCGCTTCGGGCTTAGGGAATGCAAGCAAGATAGGGGGATAGGTCGACCGGGGGTTCATTCAGAGGGGTATATACCCCGATACTACCACCAACGGCCAGACCAGATTGGTCGGCGAGGTCAACGCCGAGTGGAATACGTCCCTACAGCCGGGTGAACGTAGAGTCCTGGGTAAGTCAATATCGTGGATTATACCATCACTACTTGTTCTTATACTGTCCAGGTTAAGTGGCAAAGTATTAAGATGAGTATGGGTGCAGGTATGGATTTGCCTGCACCCATACTGAAGCCATTTTCGTGAAACCTCTCGACTAGTTTCGGGCCCGTTCAAATTTGGTGTGCGGAATACCCACTTCAACATGGTCCATATCCGCGAGATTGTGATTGATTGCTCTCGATTCTACGGCCAGAAACGCCCTGTATCTCGCAGACGGCCAAGACAAATGTGTCAATGACTGGTACCAACACTCTAACCGCAGTTCTTTACTCGGGCAAACGAGGATATATCCGCCTATTTAATCTCCTTAACGGCCACCTCGACGCCATGAAGCGGTGCCCCCGTCAATCCATCCAAAAAAAAAAGGCGATCTTAAATTCTTCTCGATGTATAGAATCATCAAAAATGGTCAATTACGTTTCGACGGATCGATCACATAGATGGTTACACCCAACAGCAGCATTTTCACCGTGGAATGCTGGGGAAAGATTTCGCCGACGCCAACACCCTCAGCATGAGGGAATACTTTTTCTTCCTAGCGACCCGACTGAACCATGTTGATTGGAAGTACCACGGGACAGGGGGGCAAAGTTTGTAAGAAGACTCTTCGTGCGTGTAAACCGCTTTACTGACCGATGGCTTTTTAGGTCGATGGCACGGTCCTGATGTGCTTAGTGAATTTTGTTGGTACGATGACCTAATGACAAAACTTCGTTGTCCTTGATTGCTGGGATCGAGACATCTTTGACTTGCGCGCCCTGCTCCAACGCACTGCCTAGAGCCATGCTCAGTAACCGCCGGGGCAGGGACCGATCTGTCACGATCGCTTTTATGGCGAGTCGAATCTAGACCTCAGAAAGGATCGAGTCACGCTGAGGAGGAAGTGCTGACGAGGTCAGAAGATATGAACTGCGAACGCGGGGGTCTGCACGGGGATCATTGCGTGGCAGTTAAATATTGGCTTCGGCGATCGTAGAGGCGAAGGTTTATCATACCCCATACCCAAATCCCCCAGAAGCCGAGAAATTTCTGATTATGTTAAGTTTGAGGAGGAGGGATTGGATGAGGTTCAGCGCGGCGAGGATGAGTATTCGCCACCGTCGGACTGTAAAGTAATCATTTCGATTCCATCCAATAATGAGGTTTGGAAATGCCCTTTTCGTTTATGACTACGTTTCGCTCAAGGGCCCGCCAAATATCCGGTTTACTACCGTCCATGGCAAACAACTTGGAGGCATCCTAGTTTCCGGCCCCCGAATGTTCAAAAGAATGAGAAAATCTGCCTCCCATATGCACAACCTATCCCTGACTCTGATGGTTGCTGAACAAACAAGACAGTTGTTGAATTCACAAGTATACTAGAGCCATTTTCACTATCTTGCCTATTGGCGACCTTGTTCCGCCTTCTCGGAAGCATAGGTCATATTCTTTATGTCCGGTAATTTAGCGACACGAGGCATCACAACGTCCTGTGTATCAGTCAGCCACAAGAAAAGAATCCTAGTTCTGGTGGGCAAGGGGATAATACCCAAACGGTTGACTAACCAAATGTTCAAAGTAACCGAGTCAGCAGAGCGCCTCCTCCCGATCAGAGATGCTTTTTGGGATCGGATCGGATCGCGTTATTGACCACAATCTCAGCATACGAATCTACCTGTATAGCATTTCCCTCAACCTCGCTTCCGGCCAATGCTGGCTCAATCACACCCTTGGCCGGATAATAACGCGAATCTTCTGGCAACACTGGTTGGCTGGCCAGATTGTCAAAAAAATGCGTCTTTATCGCGCCGGTGTTGACAAGGATTGCATCGACTCCCCACGTGGAGAGCTCAATGGGCATCTGATCGGTGATCAGAGCGACGGCAGCTTTGCTAGCCTTGTAAAAGCCCTGCCAAGGAAGCGGCATTTTGCCAAGCACAGATCCAATATTGATGACGGTCCCTTTCGAAGCGATCAGAAGCGGCGCAAACGCTTGGGTCACGGCCACAACCGCAAAGACGTTTACGTCGAATACTTTCTTCGCCACGGCAATGTCCGAGTCCAGCAAAGGCATACTATAACCTATCGTGTTCTATTAGCTTGCAACATCTCCCAGAAAATGGATGCACTTGTGCTAACGTAGCGTACCGGCACCCGAGTTATTGATATTCTATCCCCAGGGCAAGAAACTGTTGATTGTGCCTTCTAGGCATATCGGACCGAGAGACGATAGCTTGCTTTAGACACTTCATAGAGTAACAGTCGAACTTGATTTGAAAAGGTTACTTCGAGACCAAATGGCTGGTTCCGGATGAATTCCTCATCGCACCTGCTATTATTAGGCTAAGATGCATGTCATTGCATGGCGAGATTTTCTACCATCTTGCTTTCCTAGGTCGAGTCAGTCCCGCAAATGCATTCACAGCAAGTAGCTTCTCTACAGTGGTAGCCCTCCACCTGTTGGACTTCGAGGATACGGTATCCCTTTGAGCATGGCATTGCAAGATTACTATTGAAAACGCCTGTCTCAGTGGCATTGAGCTCGCTGGTACAAAACACACCATCATATTAAAGATGACCGGCAATGGCTTGCCGATGGCTTCAATCTTCTGGGGTGTCTGAAATACCACTGCAATACTGGCATGCACCTGGCCATGGAGACGTAAAGTCAAATGCAAAGGAGCCGGTCGTGATCATGGAATTTCAGGAGATCGTGGCCAAATGCAGGGCTTTCTCCACGTCCCCGCGTTGAAAGCCAGGAGTGTTCCCCAGGCACACTCCCCTACTGATTAATGCTATGGAGAGTCAGAATCATCTGTCCGCTGATATCAGCAGGGGCACCGAGAATACCTGGTATAAGACGAGCGACGTTGATGCTGGTTTGCGTTGATGATGAGCCCGTACTGGGATCATCCGTCGGCAGAAGCAGAAGCACATCTTTCTCCAGCAGAAATCCTTCCAGATCATGCAAGTCAAACCAGGTCCCTTCGAAGGTCCCGAGGACATCAGGCGCGACGCGGGCTAGAGACACTGCCCGCGTGCCCCGTCGTCGGTGGGAATACGATGGGCGGCCCTCAGTTCGGGTTTGCATCGAGGCCGGGCGGGGATAATGCGTCCCCGCACCGCCCAAGCTGAACAGAGGCACTGCCTCCCACCCGTCCAGTGGCTTCCGGTTGGCTATGGCGTCGAGTTCCGCTTTGAAATAAGACGCCAGGGTCCCGCGATCCAGCATACTGAGCGCGAACCCAAACGGCCTTTGGAGCTGATGCAGTCCAATGGCATGGTTGGATAAAGCGAGGTATGACTGGTAGAGGGCTTCAACATGGAGTCTGTGAATAAATTCGGATAACCCTATGCTAGCGGTTGCTGGTGAGCTGACTGTGCGGAAGTCATCCGCATCCGTGAAGTGAGGCGGGTCGTGACCCAAAGCCGCAGGGAAGGAGATACTGGGTAGCGAGCCCGTTGTCGGTGCAAGATCTGAAGAAGGGGACGGGTCTTCGGCTTCCTCGGATTGTGAAGGCTCGTCGGGAATCGGAGCCCTGCTGCCAGGGCTGGGCTCGGATGCTAGTGAAAGAACGGTCTTGATCGCATCGCGCAGACTCTCAGTCAGTCCAGAATACGACTCCAGCACCCCGGATTCAAGTAATTCCGCGCTGAACGATAGAACCGTCGAGCTCATGCTTTCCAGGACGGTCTCCAACCGGGAGATGCGGGTTTCGAGGCCTTTCACGGTCGCTTGCTGGCGAGTCCGATACGCACGCTGTGCGAGGCGCAGCTGCGTGCGGCGGCGCTGTCCTTTGGTTAATGCATATACGGTACTGTTATGGGGTCGACCTGTATACTACAAACCTCATCAGGAGCGACATTTGATGACTTTGTAACATGTTTGCGCGGATTGCCAGGTTCTTGAATCGCCGCAGCACCCGTCTTGGATTGCCGTCCCGGGGATCTCATGGACCGCCGAGGTGTCGATTTGGAGAGAGCGGCTTTGGCGGTCTTCTGTCGGCGAGAATGATCCGAGGGGACTGCGTCACTAGGCAGGCGGGATTCCTGACTTTGAGGGGGTTGGGAGACATATGATTCGGGCGGAGGACAGGAGCGGGTCGGAAGCAGGGAGGGGATATCACTACCTGCTGCCGACTCCTGTATGGATGGGTAATTTGGGGCGGATGTCGGGGCATCGCTGTTAAGATCTTCCCAGCGGAAGAAAGGCAGGTCGCCAAACATCTGGATTGGCCATGACTGGTCCATGATGCGAGTGATTGACAAAAGAATGCGACATGGACGGAGACGAGTCCGCGATCCATTGAAAGACTCAGTAGTCAAGGTCTAAAGAGTTTAGAGTCGTAATTCAAGATTAGAAGAGCATTCCACCAGTTTCGTTCGGAGTGATCACTAATCACTCCGATTAGTTAGGTACCGTACTTGATCACCTGACGCACGCCCCCACCTGACGCACGAATTTTACCTCAGCACCTACATAGAAATGAAGCTCTAGAGCCACACACATTTAGTATTATATAGGGATTTTTAGAATGTTGAATAAATGCATTATAATGAAGCTATTTACAATATTCTTTATTGCCGAAAGCGCTCAGGGAGGCGGATCTGCCTACCGCGGCGATTAAGCGTTGGGGGGGGGCTCATCAACAACTTCAGGTTCTGCAGCAGCTCTACCACTCGATTTCTTTCCTTTTGGGGTTGTAGGGACCTTATTCTTGCCTGTTTGAGCGATATTGATGTCATTTTGAAGCTGTATATCAGCTTGCTTAGCGAGCTGATCATCCCGCTTTTTCTGCTTTTTTGCCTCTGCCTCACGAACCCGCGTTTCTCGATTTAAAGCGCGGATTCGTTTACGTTCTTCAATCAAAAGCCTTTGATCTTGCTTCTCTTGCTGTTTACGAAGCTTTTCCTCTTCTTTTGAAGCTTTGGCGAGCTGTATAGCCTCATCTCTTTCTGCTTGAAGGTCACGAGCTTGCTGAATCTTCTTAGGAGAGTAAAACACCGCGTAGCCGTCCTCAGGGGCCCGTAATTCAGATAAAAGAGGCTTTCCTCGCTGACGCTTCTTTTTCTCTTGAAGAAGGGCCTCTTCAAGGCCCTGGCAGCGTAGTTTTAAGAGGACATTCTCTGTAGACAGACAATGCATCGTAGAACTTAATTTTTTGGCCTTTTGATCGTATAAGTCAACAACTGCGTGCTTAAGAAGCCTCTCAATCTTCCTCCAATCCTCTGCGCCAAGCACTGAGCGAGATGACTCACTAGATGAAGGCCGATTATCGTCATTCCGATTAAATCGCGATAGGACGATATCAGGATTCAACGGCCAAACACCTACCGATTTCCACGAAGAAGCGATATTCTCAGCAGATAAAGCGCTCTCCCATGACGGCCAAAAGAGGCGAAAAAAGTCTCTTTTTGTGATATGACAAAGACCTTGAGATTCATGCAGAAATCGTTCTAATCTCTCGCTATACGCTGTAGAGAGAGGCCCGAAGATTCCAACGTCAAGTGGCTGGAGCGAATGCGTAGAATGAGGCGGATAAGTCATTAGAAGGATCTTATTTGCCTTACAGTATTCGAAAAACTTCATATTGACATGAGATCCGTGGCCGTCAAGAATGAGAAGCCTCCAACGCCGCCTCGCCTTCGCTTTTGTCTCTCGATCGAATACATCTCGCAGCCACGCGTATCCTAGCTCGTCATTCGTCCATCCTGAAGGCGAGGATGCAAAGAAGCAAGGATGAAGAGAATGATCGAAGTCCTGCAGCCAGGAATCTTGAAGTTTTGAAGAGGCAGCTTGGTATATAAGACCCGGAGATAGCGAGGTCCCATCCGCGCAGATACAGGCGAGCGTTGTAATCCATTCTCGATTTCCATCCTGAAGCCGTTGCTTCATTCCATTCTTCTCGTATAATGGCTTAGAGAAGATTCTCTTCGCTTTACTGAGCATTCCGATTAGGAAGCCTTTCTCATCCATATTATAGATATCTTCCTGCTGTATATCGTATTCCGAAATCTTGCGAGTCAAAAGTTCAAAATATAATGCGTAATTCAGCGCAGAATCAGCCTTTTTTCGAGAGGAATCGATCCCAGTTGTGTAGCGAGAAATAAGATCATCACTATATCGCTTTATAAAGCGGCTCGGCCACTGTTTTCCAGGACGATTACCAGAGATCTCGTGAGCTAGATTTCGCAGCATTTCAAATGATATATAAAGGCCTTTTTCGCTCAATCGATTGATATGAGAAATAAGCACTTTCACTTGCCGATCATTAAGCAATCGTTGCTCCTGGTATTGCTCATCTTTGGAATGCTGAACGCCGCGGAATCTTCTTGATAGCGTTGACCTATGAATTCCATACTTTTTCGCAATAAAAGTAAGTGTAGGTCTATCTTCAAGCTTCAGGGAGTTTAATTCTGCAATCGCCTCATCAATAGGAGCCATATTGATGAAGATATTGAGGTTTAAAGATGTTCAAAATATCGGTGTAGAATCAATTTTCGTGCGTCAGGTGGGGGCGTGCGTCAGGTGATCAAGTACGGTAACTAAGTTCCTGAACTAACGTAATCCACGGGCGAGGGGAACGTTTCCGCAGCCTCCGAAAATCCTCAACTGATCACTTTCAACACGCCATTCTTTTATCATTATTACACAAAAATGCCTCCTCAAAAAGCCTGAATTCAAATGGCTATTGACGCGTATAAAAATAAAAATAAAAATACAATCAAAATCAAAGGCTGCTGCAATATTTGGGGTGCCTAAGACTACCTTTTGGAAGCGGCTTAATGGATTTCAATCACGATCAGAAATACGCGCCAACAACCATAAATTAACAGCCCTTAAAGAAGAAGTCCTTTCCAAGCACCTACTAGATGCAGATAGACGTGGCTTTTAAATTCTACCGGAGTTTCTGCGTGGAATAGCGCCGATATCACTTTACAAGCGCACACAAGATCCTACTGCAACTATAGGTGTCAACTGGGCATTTACTTTTATCAAACGCCATCCAGCACTGCGTACACGATATAATCGAAGAATAACATACCAGCGTGCAAAGTAGGAGGATCCAAAGGTTATAAGACTATGGCTTGCGACTGTACAAGAAGCGATTCAAGAACACGGCAAACATGAGGATGATATCTGGAATTTTGATGAAACTGGCTTTGCAATGGGGCTCTGTACAACGTCGAAGGTTATTACTGTAATAGAGCGCAGTGAGAGTCCTCGCAGATTTATCCAAGGGAATCGTAAATGGGACAATCATTGAATGTGTGAGCTCTAAGGGAATTCATATACCACCAGTGGTTATCTTGAAAGGAAAAAAACACCAAGCTCCTTGGTATCAAGAGTCTAATCTTCCTCAAGATTGGAAGCTCACCAATAGCGCTAATGGCTGGACAACGGATGAAATAGGCCTTAAGTGGCTGAAGCAAGTGTTTAATCCTTTTTCTAAATCACATTCAACTGGTGCGAGGCGGTTGCTCATTCTTGATGGCCATTCAAGTCACCAAACTGCAGATTTTGATGATTTCTGCAAAGAGAATGCAATTATCTGGTCTTTGTATGCCTCCGCATACATCTCATCTTTTTCAGTCACTTGGTGTTGGTGTTTTTGGGCCGCTTAAACGCGCATACGGAAAACTAGTTGAGAGGAAGATGGTAGCTGGAAATAACCATATTATTTAATTATTTAATCAAGTTTATTGTCCGTATCGAGCCCTAAAGCTATGACAGACGATATTCCATGAACTCGAGGCCAGCAGCTCGCTGCCTCTTGTCCCTATGTGTTCCTGGGGTATGCCCCCTTCCATGATCATTCTAATCCTTTTCCTCGCCCCAAGCCGCCTGTATGCGCAGGGCCTTCAAGCCTCTGGTGAGTGTTCTCCTTGTGTTTTTGGAGCAGGGGGTAGGTGCAGCCTAAGTTAAGAGTCCGCTTAGGCTACCCTCCCAGCTACCCTTCTCCTGTCCTGTCTGCTTCCTCCAATGCTTCCAGTCCCCATCCATTGCCTATCTGGACTCTTTCTGCCTCCCGCTGCAGATGCCCCCGAGGAAGAGCTACACTGGTGCTGGCCAGGAATTATAGTAGAGCCCCAGTAGCCTTAGGCTCCCCGAGAAGTCTTCCTTCTTCTGGGCAGTCCTCTGCAGCAGTAGGTTTCATAACTCCAACTTTCTCAAGATCCTTGTAGAGCTTGTCCCGCTGGTGTCGCCATTGCCGACATTCAAAAAGAAGGTAATGCACAGTCTCCTTCAATGCTCCGCATCCTTGACATCTCATGTTATCTTGGGCCTTGATCCGGTATAAATATACCCCAACAGCTGCATGCTCCGACTTCAACTGAAAAAAGCGGCTTGACAGGTGTTTGAAAGCTACCTCAGCTGATGGATTAATCTTCCAGGTTCTATGTGGCCTGTAGGACCGTCGGGCCTGTTGGGATCGCCGGTTGAGCTCCTTGGTGAGCCATTCTTGTCTTTGTGCCTGAATATCCTCTGTCCGGGCTCTGCGGGCAAAGGCCAAAGAGATCTCCCTTGGACCAGCTCCTGGAGGTCTGCTAGTGGCCAGCTTTGCTGCCTGGTCAGCTCTTTCAATTCCTTCTACCCCTGCATGCCCTGGGACCCATTGTATAGTGGGTTCGCGACCCTGGGCTTGCAGTTCCTGGGCGGCCATGTGTGCCTGCACTACTAGGGCCTGTCCTGGCCCTGTTTGAGTATGCTGCAGCCTGGCAATGGCGGAATGGGAGTCCAATAGGATAGTTACTGGTCCCTGGCTTCCCACCTTCTTTGCCATCTGTAGGGCCCGCACTACTCCCAGAAGTTCCGCATGGAAGACCTCGTATCCCTTTCCCAGTGGGAATATTCGGGTCTTCCATGCCCCTTCCGGGATTTTCCATGCAATCCCTGCACCTGTTCTGCCGTTTTCTGACCTTGAACCGTCGGACCAGATAACCTGTCCGGGAAATATAGCCTGTGCGGCTCCCAGAGCTTCCTGGCTAGACAGGATCTTTATAACACCCGGGAAACAGTTGCTGGTTGGTTGCAGCAGACTTTCAAAGCCACTGGATGGATCTGCTGGCAGGATATTGGCTAGTTGCCGGGCTAGGTGTTGTCCTAATGGCCATGGTCCCCGACTACTGCTTTCTTCCCACTGTCAATTCCCTGGGGTCGGCAGGGACGTTCATCGGCTACTGTTTTGGTGAGTATACTCATCTCGCTTTTCTTCCTATTGTTCTCCCGGTTAGCTAACACGGTTGAGCATGGAACGTTGTGGGACCTTTGCTCTTCAAGGATGAGTATGCACCCCGATATCAGGAAAGCTTCACGGTGGTTGTCATTAAATCTATGGCTGCTATTGTACTCGCCATCCTATACCTCTGCCAGTGCGTATACTCAAACAGGAAACGCGATAAGGAGGGTGCCGAAGAGAGCTTCGACAATGCCTACGACGATTACTTCACTGACAGAACGGTAAGAATACCTTTTTTTTGTTCGCCTTGGGATGCGCGACATGGCTGACGAAACCTCTAGAATCACCATTTCCGCTATATCCTGTAATGTCGTCGGCTGGCAGTTCAACCGTGTTTAGCTGTCTAGGGAATACAGCACGTCAGAGGACAAGAGTGAGCTAGCGAGTGCTGCAGGCGTTCATACATTAGATGATCTAGCAGCATATTCCAACAATCGAACATGATTTCTGTCCTCCATAACTTGAGACGTAGACGTAAACATTGACGGTCTCTAAGCTCTACTTTTTCCTCTTACGGTTGTTCTTTTATATTCTCTATTTATTTACCCCTTCGGTGCAACGGTGAGACAACACTTGGCGCTATCTCTCCACTAGGTTCCAGAGATTCCTTAGATTTTAACGTGTATAGTTCCATCAATTGCAACCATGTGTTGTTCTGGTAGAGGGAGAAAGTGAATGAGCAAGTGATCATGGGACTTCTATTGTATTAGGAACTTAGTAGTGCAAATCATAAAGTTAAAGCCTTGCTAGCCCAAATCCATCCCTTCGCGGCACACCCAACATGAGCCTGGAAATCTCGTGCACTGACTTGGCCCCAGCCAGCGCCATGGCCCTCGAAAGTTCTCTTTCAAGTATATGCAGCACGGTCTCTACTCCCTTCTGGCCATCATATGCCAGGCCCCAAAGGGCCGTGCGACCTATCAAGCACAGGTCGGCCCCCAGAGCAAGCGCCTTGAATACGTCCGTCCCTTTGCTAATGCCACCATCAAATATAATCGGAATCCTACCCTTAATCGCGCCGACAATTTCCGGGAGCGCCTCCAGGGTCGACGGGATGCTGTCCAGCTGCCGACCTCCATGATTTGACACGACGATCGCGTCAACCCCCGCCTCAACCGATCGCGCCGCATCTTCGGCCGTCAAGACACCCTTTAGGATGATCTTCATCTGTGTCTGAGATCGTAACCAGGGAATGACCTCGTGCCACTCTAGATCCGCGTCTACTAGTACGTCGGAGTGTTCCGCCAGAAGAGCGTTATATTCCGCAGCCGTCTTTGCATTCAATAACAGGCTTGCCTTGGAAACACCACCCGCCTTAAAGGACTCAATATTTGCCATCTTGAGCTCTTCCGGCAACACGAGAGGCTCCTTCCGTTGGTGATATCGATTTCCCAGAATAGGCGTGTCCACAGTGAGAACGAGCGCTTCGTAGCCTGCCGTCTCAGCTCTGCGGATCAGCTTGGCCGTAATGTCTCTGGACCGGAGAAAATACAGCTGAAACCACGGGCGTGGACTGTCGGGATCAGACTTTGGCGGCAGAGCGGCCATAACATCTTCCATAGAGACCGTCGAGTTGGACGAAAGGGTGAAGTTTGTGCCGAGCGCGACGCTGGCTCTCGCAATGTCCGTCTCGCCACCATTTCCAACAAGCTTCTGATAGGCACTTGGAGCTATGGCGATGGGAATGTTGTACCGCTTGCCGAAGACTGTGGTGGAGGTGCCAACGTGGGCGACACGTCGGAGGATAAAGGGTCTAATTAGCAGTCTAGGCGAACGACTCGTTAGCTGTGAAGTCATTCATGATGTAATTCGTGGCCATCGCTCACCTCTGGTAGATTTCTTCGTTTCGTTTCACGGTCTCTTCCTCGTCGGCACCGGTGGTATAGTAATCCCATACTTGCCCTTGGAGTTTTGTTTTCGCAATGGCTTTAATTTCCGAAACTGCAACGGGCTCGGAAGTGATAGATTTCCCGTCCATCATGCTCGTCACATTTGACTCGTTGTGCAGCGAAGTGGCGGTAGAATCGAAGACCTTATATGGAGAACCGGGCCTTTGTGACTGAAGTGGGCACGGATTTCATTACCCGAGTCCTTCGGATAACCCGTTTCGTCAATTTCCGATGCCGTCAATCACCGCCGGGTATTTCGATTGTCGGCCGACAGAGCCCTAACAGCGGTAGTTCTGCGCGAAATGCGATCTATGGGGCTGGCTAGACATTTATCCTGACGCAACACGTTTGGCACAGTATTATTCGAAATCAATTTGTACCGTCTAATTTAATAAATTTTCTCCACCGTTATTTTTTGGCTTTATTATGACGAATTTCACAATTATGGTGGCCGACTCTAAACCGAGCTATGATCGCGGCACACAGTATTCGCTTTTAGCAGGGAGTGAACACTCCTATACATACCTTGCAGATACTTCCAATCAATACTCGGGGTTTCCGCTTCTCGCTACTAGACAAGCCCCAATGAGGTGCCAGATATAGGTAGATTTCCTAATTTTTCAATAATCCGAATGCTGTATAGTAGGAGAGGGAACGAGGGCTTGATTATGTCTAATTTGTGCTCTTTCGACAGAATTGTTCTAGCTCTTATCTTCTGGAGGATAGGTAGAGTAGGCTCCAACTCCATACCACTCAGTCTCTGCCCGATGCAACAATAAAATCATCATCCTTGTTCAACCAAGCCTTTCCCATTACAGTTCACGCTCGCAACAGACACCTAAAGCTCAAGCGGCAGCTTGAACAACTTTATGGCGTTCTCTCGGGCAACGAGCTTCTTTTGCGCGTCGGGTAGGTCTACGGTCTTCCACCAGTCCTGGGCTTCCTGGACCGTGTCATATGGGTAATCTATAATTTAATCAAATTAGCCGGGGGCTCACTTTCTTCCAACTCTAACAGAAAGATGCAGGGAGAGATCAATACCTATTGCGAACAAGCACCTCTCCAATCCAAGCTGCTCGACGCAGAACTTGAGACCCGGGGTCGAGTAGAACCCCGACGTGTGATGGAGACATTGTGCTTGAAGTAGTAGGCATAGACCTCCTTCGACGGTCGGGTATCCTGTTTGACCGGCTTATTATACCAGTGGCAGGCGCGCCAGAGGTTGAAAGGAGCACTTAAGAACGAAGATGAGTCGGTTTCCAGCTCGGAAAGGGAACAAGGGGGCCTTACGTTTCGCTGAGATGAACAGCGAGAATTTGCACCTTGGGGAACTTATCAAAGATACCGCTCGAGCAAAGCGCGTAGATATGGAAGCTGAGGTCCAGTTGGAATTGAACGGCTCCTCCGATGAGGTGCCGTCGGGCGCCATACGCCGTCTGGTTCTCGCCCTGGCCGCCTCTGCGCCGCTGTGCATGGAGAGAGCGGCCAAGGCACCGAATCGCTGCGGATTGCGTTTGACCTCGGAGGCGAGCCAGTCGTTCGCGCGCGAGGCAATCTCGGCGGCGCGCTTCGGTTCCGGCTCGCCTTGAGCGGCCGGACAGGTCAGGGACAGCAGCATTTGGCGACAGGCATGGTGGTGGAATCAGATTGGTTGATAGTTCAAAGGTTGGGAAAGTACGGTATGAATAGTTTTCAACGGTTGAGCACAGTTTGATTGACTTATTGTCTCTCCAGTGCGTTCTCAGGCTTTCTTATATACGTATGTACATGGTCGTTCATCGATATCGGCGCCGAATATAGACCCCACAATTCACTCTGGTCAAAGAGAGAACGGATGTACCGGCTAAGAGGTGTTGTATAGCCGGTGAATCTGGTCTATGCTCTTTTCCCCTTAGCATTGTGAAAGAACGCTAATAATGCCTGCATTCTACTCTACTCGGATAATACTCGAAACGGAATATCCGCGGTGTGAATCCTTCTGCCTTGATATCGTCTCTCCGGCATATAGAAGTAATCGCATGTCCTGGTTAGTGCTCCCATCCTTACTGTGCTCTTTTGAGGAATGATACCTGTAGACTTGGTAGATTAATTAGACTTCGACGCGAATAACAGGATGTTTCAGGGCAGCGCCATCACCCTAGCCCAGGAAGGCGGCTACTTCGACTCCGACCAGCGCAGTTGCGCGTCCGCACCGTCTCCCGCCAAAGAGACTCTGAGACAACAGTGGAGTCGGCTCCTCTGTGTCTTCATCTACCTCGCTGAGGAACATCTCACGATGCGCCTCGGACTAGGCTCTCTCGTCCCCGAGGGACCCGCACAGACGGTGCGCAACCGGCTGTCGACCATGTTTTCCAGTCTGCTGCCCGACAGCGCCATCTGGGATAGCTATTACGGCCTCTTCACCGAGACCAAGAAGGCGAGGGTTTGGGTTCAGTCGCTTCGGAAGACGGGCGGGCCTAACGCGGTTGATGAGCATATCCTACCGGAGCTGGAACATATTGACCGAGCGTTGAGTCGCTGGCGGCGACAACATGTCAGCCTGAAGTCATGTATATTGTCACCCTTCCATACCTATATATCCCAAAGGTTACTGACGCGGAGAGACCAGGTAAGTTCAGTCTACTCAGCATGTGCATGGACCTCGAATATCATTACTCCGTGATGTACAGCTTCGCGCTGGCGAGCTACATCCTTCACAACATGTCGGCCGAGGACTTGAATGAACAAAAGCGGGCATCACTTCTGCAGCTTATCAGTCGAGAATCTCAGGCCAGCCATATAATGTTGTCCATGACAGTCAACAAGATCGGACGGTCCCGAATGATGCGCTATCTCCCGGTACGGTGCTGGCTGTTCATAGTCGCTGCCGGTCTACACTTACTGAAGGTGAGTCGAATCATCTGAATCATTTGAACCCGGCTGCCACACAAAGGAGCAAGCAATCCGCGTGTCCCCGACAGTTTTGTGCGCGGGTACTGCCAAAAACCAACCCCCCATTCCTATAAAGTACGCTGATGGCCAATCCCCACGTAGCCGAGTCTCACGAGAACATCTGCCTCTTGCGGGACTTCATCACTGCGATCCGCAACGGATCCCCGGATGACTTGCACATGGCAATGCGATATGCCCGATCCCTCTAGCTCGTCCTTAACGCCTCCTTGCATTCTTCATACGGTGAGGCGCCGGCGCAGGGGAACCTCCGGAAAGCAGCGGTGGCTGGCCGATAGCCGGGGTTGTTGCGGATAGTAACATTGCAGTGGCGGCGGCGGAGGCAAGCTTGAACGCGGCCTATCCTCCCGGGTGCCTGCCTACGCCGGCGCTGGGTGATCTCAGCCTACTCGATTTCCCTACTGGGCTGATTAACCCCGGGGATCCGTTTCAGTGGTGGGAAATTGGAGGCTTTGGCACGATGGGTGGACCGCGCATCTAGAGAGGTGTTTGAGGTTCCATATCCCTTCTTTTCTGTCTCTCTGTATCTCATTGCATGTTCTCCGCGATCATACTCAAAGACCCGTTTATATGAGTAACGATGAAACACGGTTTGTTTCAGCTCAGATAGATGTCTCCAATTATGAATATTCGCTGGTCAATTGTACTTCTGAGTGCCACATATAGCGCAAAAATCACCTCACAGTAATATGTACATATTGTCTTCCTATACAAAAGAGTGGAGCCGACCTCACCGCACATTTGACAACCAATCCACCAACAAACTCGACCCACATAGATATAAAACCTCTTACATACCATCCGCAAGCATGGCATTGACAATCTGCACATGACGATCGCCATTCTCATCGCTCCATTCATTATCATAGTTCAAGCCATACGGCCAGAAGTGACTCCCACCGCAGCTGATTTTCGCATCGTCGCCATCCCACGACTGCAGCAAAGGCGTCGCCGTCGGCCAGTTATTATCCGCGCAAAGCGTATCGAAGGCTTCCGTCTGGCCCACACCAAGGGTGTGCGAGATTTCATGCAGAGCCGTCCGCTCGTTCATGTAGGCGCGGTCCGAACCGAATCGAAGCGTGCCGTCGTAGTTGGCCTCCGCGGTCGGAACACCGGGCGCGTAAGAGACGTGAATATCTTTGCTGGCGTCGCCGAGGCGAGAGTGTCGGGCCACTGCGGCTTCCATGGCGGCCTCGATCAGACCGTAGGCTTCTGTTTCATCGGAAGAGGGATTGGAGGCTTTGTCGAGTGACCAGGTCAGGGCAGCGGAGGCTGTTGATGCAGCGGCGATCACGCTGACGAAACGGAGGAAATGCATGATGTCCTGGCTGGCGATGTATTGTAGGGAAGGGGTCGATTATTAGAAGATCACCAAGTTCATGAACGGGTGTGGAGAATGGGGAGGATAGGACTTTCAGGATACCCTGAATATTTCCACGGTACATTCATCCCTATTTATATGGAGATAGTCCTCCAATTCTAAATAAAGGAGTGACTCGGAATGAAACAGATCACCACTGTGATCTGCGTTTGACATTATTCTTCACGGTGTTTTTCTCTGACAGTGCCAGACACTCATTTGTTATGTCTCGCGGTAGCGTCTTGGCTCTTTGATAGCATCGTTTCAGCTTCATTAACAGTTGGAATCTTCCACCGCTTGGAGTTTCTAACGGCGGGACGGAGACTTGGCAATCAAGCAAATACAGAAGTCCTACACTTCATATTAATAGCTCTTATCAATTGGCTTTTAATAAGGAAGATCCGCAGTATACTTAAATACTACCTTATATGGATTCCCCACCAATCCTGTAGAGGTCTGTAGAGGGTTAAATATACGGTTTGTTTCTTGTAAAAATAGACATTCTACTGACATTCTACTGATATTCTAAAAACTATAATCTTTCTGTGAGTCAGCAAATTCCACAGGATACAGAAACTCACTGAACCAAATCCCAAAAGCCCATCGTCTGCGCAAGCCAACCGCCAATCATCCCGACCTATCGAACAAATGGCACCATCTCCCTCTCTCCAGATCGTGTGTCACCCCCGCCGACACCCTGAGGCCGTGGAATCTGTTTTAATCCCTTCTTGATACCTTGTTCGATCTAACGTCTTCCTTAAGATACACTAGCCACGCCAATTCTCTTGATAGATAAAGTTTCCTCGACCACGGCCCCCGCGAGTTCCTTGACCAGACCCTCGGCGACGACGTTGGGCTTCTTCTTCCTCGCCCCTGTTTCCCACGGTGGCAGGACCTGTCGATAATGAGCCGCGTGCCGAACCCCTACCACCCCGCTGTCTTCCTTGATGATGTCTGGGGGCAATCTGAGTAGACTGTGATCGTTGTAGTTGTTGATGATGCGGTGCAGGTGGTCTACTTGCCGAGCTTGCGCCTGGCCCTTGCGTTGGGACTGCAGGTGTTCGAGGTATTGTTTGTGTTGGCGGGGATAATTTGCCATAACACCCTGGATAAACTGCTGGGGTAGAGATTGCAAAGACGAGGAGATTGATATCGCGGATTTCGTTGAAAGAATTCTCCTAGGGCGTGCTTGAGGGGATTCGTTCTCTAGATTCTGCAGCTTGTCTTCCAGCCGGAGGGCCTGCTCCATGGCGTCGACTAAGGAACTTGTCCATAATGTATCTATCCTTTGATTCTCTCGGCGGCTGGCCATTATGCCGGTGGCGCAAACGAAGGCTACGGTGATAGAACAATATGAGAGAGGTTGTAATGGAATTGTAGAAGGGAAAATGAGGATGGACTGTAGAGAAAACCAAGAGAGTCAGGTTTGGCGAAGAATAGTGAATTGCGAGCAAGTTTCCCATTCATTGAATGTGCTATGAGAAATCTACTTTTGCCGCTCAACAAGTTCGATGAACTGGTTAGAGAGATAAACCCGATCCTCTAAGTCCGCCTTGCTCTCCGATAATTCACATACTACGTCTCTAGCAGTCTGTAAGTACAAGTACTGGCTGCGAAACGCTGTCCAGTGTTTCGTATTCGGCCGTGGAGTGAAGGGATCATTCTTGAAGAATGCATTGACGGCTTGCTGGACAGCCTCCAAGTCCATAGAGAGAGAACGGCAGAGATCAAATCTAGCATCCACATAGTGTGCTTCCCTAAGACATTGGTGATCGTCATGTATTCCTTATCATTGGTCTCATCTCTTCTAGGTGGGGGAGCCAAAACAAACTCCACGTCGTTGCCATCCATCCCCCCAAGCCAGTGCAGTGTGGCCAAGGCTTCGCCCATCATAGCGGTGTAACAATCGATATCGTAGGGTGATATCCCCAACTCAGTCATTTGGTCTACATGTAGCGGGAAGTTTTGTAGAGAGAAGCCTCGGAACCTGGAGCGCACATTCATCGCCGTTCGGTAGGTACGTTGACGGCCGATATAGGACCTAATCAAACAGGCCTAGTTACTCGAGCTGGCCATAATCTGGAGGCTAGTTTCTGGAGGGAACTGACAGTACTTCTCCACCAGAAAGCCCCTGGTATCTTCGGGGAACGGAGGTATGCGCTCAGAGCAGATGGCGTTGCAGGGTAAATAGCTAGGTGGAAATAAAGGGAGATTCTCCGTCCACCAGGTTGTGTCTTCTGGTTTTATGAATTGGTAGCACTGTAGGATACAGACATGAGGATGTCCACGACAGCTTTTGGTGAGTACTAATTGTTTGAAGGCATCCAGCGCGCGTTGATGCATTCTGAAATCATTTGCGAGTGATCAGTTTGGTCCCTCATCTTCACGTTTGATGGCGGGGCCATGAAGGCTTCTGGCCCATACAGTTCCACAAAAACCGGAACCGATATTGGAATAATTTTGTTGAGGCATGTGGTAGGTAATCATAGGGTGCAATGGTTCTGGTGACAGTGAGATGCTAGCGGAGGCGGAAGATTTCCAAGGGTACTCTTAGGATTGAAGTCGGCACTTGTATGGGTCATTCAATGACTAACTTTTGGGCCAGAAGCGAGGAGACCCGATTCTCAGCGTCACTTTTGCTTCATTCGCGTGTTTCTTTCCGCTGGCAATGGAAAACTAACTTAATTTTGTCGTTTTATCTAAGCAGTAGCTCATTCACCTACTTACGGATTAATTTTCCGCTGTTTACTCAGTTCGAGTATCAGCGGGACCCTGTAAGACTACCAACGTATTCATACAGGACTACAATTGTTACCAAACTCTAAGACAATCTAGATTCTCTTCTGCGTTAGAAGACAGCTTGAAAGCGATCCAAGCTCCCTCTTTAACTATACTCGGTCATAGTGGGCGCACAATGCGAGACCGGATTAATATCATGGCAGAGGCTTGCCAACGCTGTAAGGAGAATGTGTTGATTAGAATAAATTAAAATATATGAATTTTTGGCTGGACTAGGACTTGAGGCCTGTTGAAGACTTTGAGAAGAACGTAAGATTGGCAAAGACCAGTAAACATGTTTTGTTCAAGCTCAGCATGGAGCGACAATACTAATCAAATTGCACTATACATTCCATATCTATGGAGCAACTGGTACATACGACCACAGGGTGTGGAGAACAGGGCTTCCCGTCCGCTCAGCCGTACTTAAGCCACACGCCGGCAGGTTAGTAGTTGGGTGGGTGACCACCAGCGAATCCCTGCTGTTGTATGTTTTTTGTTTTGTTTATTTTTTATGCTTCTCTACTCCCCTTCCTTCCCTCCCTCCCCAAAATCGTACTATTTCAACCCGATCATGCAACGCCTCGCGCATTGACTAAAACAGTTCGTTTTTGATGGCTGTCTTCTCCTGCTAGGAGTTTTTCTCAGGCAGGCATCATTCTCGACCCACACGGTAAAATAGAGGAAAGTCTACGATACACGCCCGAGCATTTCTACCCTGTAAAGATCGGTGATGTATTCCGCTCAAGGTACCAGGTAGTTAGAAAACTTGGATATGGGGGCTATTCCACGGTGTGGCTCTGTAGAGGTCTACAGTAAGTTCCAATTCCAGTAACATTGAGATTGAGAGCTGAAAGGTGGTAGGCAACATGCCTACGTTACATTGAAAATGTACGAACATGACTCCAGCCATAGGAGAAGGGAAAAGGAAGTGTACAAACATCTCAGCAATGTTAACTCAAGCCTTACAGGATCTTTGCTGGTGTGACGCGCTTTGGCCGACTTTCAAGTCAGCCTTGCGGATAACACCTACTCCTATCAATGCCTTGTGCATCCTCCGCTAGCTATGAGTCTATGCGAGCTGCGCAATCGGACTAGAGACAAGGTGCTTCCAGAAGATTTACTTAAACCAACTTTAATTCACATACTTCTTGCTCTCGACTTTCTTTACACAGAAGCTAAGATTGTTCATACTGCCTAATCTTGCTTGTGAAACTCTGCATTGTCCTAGAATTTCCTATTGTCTTAACCACAGACCTCCAAGAAAATAATATCATGCTAAGTGTGGAGTATGAGTCAATTCTCGTCGATTTCGAAGAAGCCGAGAGATCCAACCCTAGCCCTCGCAAAATCATTGGAGATCGGGTGATATATGCCTCCCACGATCTGGGGACCCCAAAGGTACATGGCCGACCCATCTTGTCGGACTTCGGGGAAGCTCGCTTTATCTCGAGCCTAGGAAAACAGTGGGAAGATGTCCAACCTTTAGTCTATCGGGCTCCGGAGGTTGTATTGCGAATGCCATGGAGTGAAAAAATTGACATTTGGAATTTAGGGGTCCTTGTATGCACGCCCACAAACCAACTTGCCTGGTGCCAAAAATTAACTAGCCACATAGGCCTGGGATCTTTTTGAGAGAAAGCATCTCTTTTACGCCCGCGATCCAAACAGGAACGTCTCGGACAGCCACCATCTCGCTGGGGTTATAGCATTCATGGGCGCGCCACCTAAGGAAATGCTTCATAATAGCGAATATGCGATGAAATTCTTTGATCCTGACGGTAAGGTTATCTGTTCTTGTTCTTGCCATGTGTGGACGGAACTGACATACAATTCAGGCAACTGGATAGACACTGCCGAAATTCCCTCTATGTCTCTGGAGAAGCTGGAAGAAAATCTGGAGAATACACAACAAAATTTGTTTCCCTGCTTCATGCGGGAGATGCTCCAATGGCAACCAGAAGATCGAGCATCTGCGAAAGAATTACTGGCGGATCCTTAGCTGAAGTCAATCTAATTCTATGCAGGTATTGGATTTTGAATTCTACGTTCATGATCGGCCTCATGACCAGTCTCATCGTCTCTGTCTACGTAGTAGGTTCAGGATTTTGTCAGGCTAACCGAGTTAGACTTTTCGCGGGCATGATTTACTGGTATATTTGGACGGTTGTACTACCGCGACGAGGCGGTTATCGACTGGACGAGAAAAGCGATATACATTATGACGGCACCATTACCAAACGACTTGTTCACTGCTATGGTTTGGATTAGAGGGAAGATTTTGTATATAACTAGTCCTATTGGTCGATCTACTCCTCGTTCGTCGAATAGAAAACAAGAGCTCGAACCTCAATACTCTCTCTCGCCTCCTCTTCTTCGGTGCCTGGAATCGCAAACGCTGAATGCGGCACCCTTCGTGCTCGCCCATCTGTCTTCGACTCGAAACACTTGAACAGCGTCACCATGTCAGGTGTTTGTCGGTCCCGGTAGTACCACCGAATCCGCGGGTTCGGTTTAACCAAGCATGTCTCGCCGACTTTGTCTGGATAGATCACTTTAATCGGGACGAGGTCGTCATCGGACACTGTTGAGGCGTCGGCCACAGCAAGCGGATCTCGAAGAATGGGTTTCAGAGGCCGCCAGACATTGATGATTTGGTACCGATACTTCAGGAGCTCGCTAGCTTCGTCCCCGAGATAGTACTCCACCCTTTTTTTGGCTGCGGCATCGGTCTGGTCAATGTGGACACGCTGTATGGGTCCGCGAGCTTGCGGTGAGGAGCCTTGAAAATCTCTGGCTGCGCGGTGGATGGTGTGGTCGAAGACGTAGGTGCGTGATGCGCCGGTTCTAGAGAGAATGTTTAGGTAGGGTTCATTGTTGATTGGGTTGTCATTTGAAAATATGGATGAGGGTAACCGACACGTCTTTGATGAGTTTGTCGATTTCGGGGTAGTAGAGGCGCTTGATCTGGTCGTTATCGATTTCGCAGAGATCTTTCGTCTGGCTTGTGTGATGGTGGAATTGGAAGCCGTTGTTGTCAAGCGTGTAATATTGTTCGCGACCACTTACGTCGTGGAAGACGACTGGAATGGCCGTTGTTGGGCGGATGTATGAGCTGGGTTTTCCGACGTAGATTGGGGTGAGATGCGAGCCGTCGGGCTGCTCTTCGATGAAGTTGAGTGTTGTTTGGACGTCGTGTGGTGGCATTGGTGCTGAGGATTCGGTCATGATCTCTGTTGTTAGTGATGAGTTGCCATGACTTTGGGCTCCGTTTCTTATCCTTGGTATATAAATGAGATGGTTTCAAGGGAGATGCGTCTCGAGCAAAACGTCCAGCCTGAAAGCTGGGGCATCCTTTCATGTAAATTGTGTATGGCGTTGAGTCTTCCGCTGTATCCTTGCTTCGGACACAATAGATGCAAGGGAGAAGATCTCCCATGCAAAATGTCAATTCATTCATGAACTTTAATCTGTCCAGATGATGTGTCCCATACATGAATGCGTACGTCATCGTGAACAAACAATACATATGTACGGTCCTGCAGGTAGGATCAATACTTATCTGCAAGCCAAGCTTCACATTATGCTGATCATTTTCTGTACTCCTGCTGGATGTCCATGACCCTCATGACTTTTCACCCGACAACGTTCTCCAGTAACCCCAGTCCCTACCAGTTCCCTCCCACTACTTGACACCAACATGATCGAGCCTAACAAATCAATCACTTTCCCGGCCCCTGAGGATCCATTAGACGCTGTCGTCGCAATTCTATCACACCAAAAATCAAAGAACCACTATATCTACGAACGAGAAGAAACATGGTATATCGGGCTAGACAGCTACGCTTCCCTGATCGTGAGCTCCAATGGTGCACAACTGACCCGGTCTTTCCGAAATGAAGACGAACAGGCCTTCTCGATTACTGAGCCTCTACCTGTCCTTGCGCGGGACTTCATCTCGGATTACTCCTCCCACAGCAATATCTTTGGTCACGTCGGGTTCAATTACTCGGCTCATGTCTTTGGTCAGCCGTATGTGCCTGGGCAATGGCCGCTGCTAAGTCTTATGGTGCCGTGCACCCAGGTGGCCGTTTCTCGAGATGGGATAACCGTATCTGGCCATGTGGAGGAGGAGATTCGATCATTGTGCAAATTCTTGAAGGTCTACCTCTCGCATGCAAGTCCAGCGAAAGATACGAAGCCCGCCTGCGAAATGATGATCGATCTCCGGGTCAATGAAACCGAGTACAAGGATCGAGTTTCCACCGCAGTATCGGAGATCCAATGTGGGCACTACGCCAAGGTCGTTCCGTCGCGCATCGTGCATCTTCCGGGCCGGGTGGACATGCTGGCCACGTTACAGCACGGCCGTCGCTCGAATACCCCGGCTCGAACCTTCTCCTTCAATCATAGGGGCTTCCAAGCTACTGGCTTTAGTCCTGAGTTGATCGTATCGATCACGGGTCGCGATGTCCGTACGGAAGCAGTAGCCGGGACGCAGTTGCGCGACAACACGACAGATCCCAACGGCGCTCCGAGTGGACTGTTAAACGACCCCAAAGAGGTGATGGAGCATGTCGACGCCATTAGAGGCTCCATGAAACGGCTCACGCGGGTCTGTTCCCCGAGAACCATCGCTGTCAGCGACTTCCTATCGGTCGTGGATCGCGGAAACGTCCAGCATCTCTGCTCCCATGTTTCCGGACGTCTCTTCCCGGATAAAGATGGCTGGGACGCTCTGCCGGGACTAGCGATTGCTGTGCCAGGGGATGAAGCGCGCTGTATCTCGAAGGAAGAGGCTATGCATAAATTCGAGCCCGTGCCGCGAGAACTGTACTGTGGAGCTATGGTTATGATTGATCCGAGCGCGGATTTCTTTGAGGCGACCCTCGCTTTGCGCAGTGTGTTTCAGGATCAGAAGCGTCAGTGGCTTCAGGGCGGAGCTGGCATATCTGCTCATTCGGATCCTGATCGCGAGTTTGTGGGAACGTGCGAGAAATTGGCTAGTGTTGACCCTTATGTGGTTCCGGAATCGCCGCTCTGTCGAGAAGGTGAGCGATGGAAACGGTCAACATAAGCTATGACTTGGCTTGGGCTGAATCTGCTGGAGAGAAAATCAAAGGGCAGTCAGTGAACGGTGGTCTGTAAAGTGCTGTCGAGTGGTGTATCCATAGAGTTCATCGAGCTTGCGGTAGGTATAGGTATAGAAAAAAGTATAACGGGAGCGACCAACACATTTTTATCATCTTTTTCCACTCCATTCCGATACTAAATAAGCATATTTGCAGGAAGAAGACAAGACAGGCGTGAAAGAGGCAAGAAAACAAAAAAAGAAAAAGATATGACAAGAGTGGGATTCGAACCCACGCCCCTTTCGAGACTAGGAATATTCTTTAGAATATGAAAGATCAGATCACCTGACCCTAGCGCCTTAGACCGCTCGGCCATCTTGCCTAATGGATAAAAATAGGCGAATAGTTTTACTTTATATGCTAAAAGTCATGATTACCTGCTCACACATCTTGTTCAGGGAGGCATGGTTGGAACCGGGTGGATTGTCTGGTCTAGGCATATTTGAAATTTTTTTCTCAAAAGACTTCTAGAGTAATAGCAAGTAATTGTTTGAATTCGGCTCGAAATTATCGAGAAAATCAAGTTGTGGTGGGGTTGCTGTCGATTTCGAGAGCAGTTATATATCTGCCGCAGAGTGCAACCGCATGTGTGATCGACGGACACTTTTTGGAGCAGCACCACACACATTATAAAAGATGAAAGCAATCACATACCACTTGACGAATAACTATCTATTTTCAATATCCATAGACCTCATGAAACAAAAAAGGATCCCGCCCGATCGAAGAACTAGAAAATCCATGACAAAAACCGCCGATAAACCCGCTTCAGACCTGTCGCATTGGCCAGCTTGATCCTATCCTCCTCCTTCTTCCGGGCCTTCTCCTCATCGTAAGGAATGGTAGAAACGCCCGTGCTCAAATCGGCCTCCATGGACCTGACGCGGCGAGTACCCTGGTGGATCTTGTAACCGAAGACACACAGGAGGTAGAAGGGGATGCCGATGTACTGAACGATGAAGATCCGGTAGTTGAATTTCTTGCCAGTGAATAGCTCGCTGCCCTTACCCAGGTTGAAGATGCAGAGAAAAACCAAAGCGACCATGGATCCCCATTCGCGGAACGGCGCCCGGTATGCGAAGCGGTCGGAAGGAATATTTTGAATCTTGACAGCCCTGCAGAAGGCGATGTGTGTCGTTAAGATAGAGATCCAAGTGAGAACGCCTATGCGAGGGTTAGCGTAGACAGGCAGAGGCATAAGGAAGTCATACTAAAACCAACGATCATTTCCATCAAATAACTGAACACTGTTTGGGTGTTCGAGCTCATACTCAGGTATGCCAGCAAGGAGAACAAAAAAGGTATGACGACCACCAAAACTGGGGTTCCGCGACTATTCGTTCGAGTCAGAATGGCGGGTGCTTTCCCGTCCAGCGCGATGCCATAGATCGTACGGGTGGCCAGAAAGAAGTCTAGCATTAGATTAGCATGCAGGTGAAAAGAAACAAGAGATGGCAACAGACCGGTAGTGGAAGTAGCTGTGATGAATATCAGCATTAAACCGTTTATCACATGGTCTAGACCCTTGATATTTGCTAGCTCAACCGCCGCGACGAAAGGCGACGCAGCGGCAGTGGTGTGGGAGCTGGACGCAAATGCCAGCTTGGGAGTGTCGTATGGAACGACCATTCCCAGGAGAAAAATTGACAGAATGAAGATCGAGAAGATCCGGAGGAAGGTCAAACGAACTGCCCCGGCCATCGCAGTTCTTGGGTTCTTTCTTTCGGTGACGGGTACTCCCACCAGTTCCGTCCCACCAAATGCATAGGCACTGTGATGATGAGCAAAGGGGCTTTGTCAACTCTACAAGTGCTGGGACGAAGAACTGACGCATGCACCATCGTACTCCAGGCCCGGTAGAATCTCCCCCTAGGTCCCGAGACATCGAAATCCGCAAAGGCACCAGGGTTTTTCCAATACCTGAACCCAAGTCGATCGCGACTATACGATAATTAGACTCATCAAGGTAGAAAATGGGACAAGGAGCTTACTTGGGTCCGCCACCCAGTGCGACGATGAGCATCAAGACAATCGTTCCGCACAGAAGAGTCATCTTCAACAAGGCGAGCCAGAACTGGAATTCCCCAAAGGCTTTGAGCGTGATCAAGTTGATTATCAAGACCACTATCAAGGCGACGGTGACAATCGCGGACGATTTGACTGTATCTCCAACCCAGAACTGTTGAAACAAACATGTCAGCTAAATCCGACATGACGGGTGCGATCCGAAGGCCACCTTCATTATTAGCGACGCCGCGACGAGGTGATTCGGTGTCGACAGAAGGTATTTTAGAGCATTGCAATACCCCGTGGCGAAACCAAGGGCAGGGTCTACAAAGCGTGATGCGTAGCCACCGGCCCCAGCTATACGCAAAGATCAGGGAAAGTCCAACAAAGCGATGGAAGTGCCATCACTGACTTAGCATGGGCGCAAATGAACTCATCTCCCCCAAGGCTGATAGGACCAGGAAGGCAACGAAACCGATGATGCTGTAGTTTAGAAGAATACCGGCGGGGCCACTTCTTGCGAGTCCAAAGCCGCTGTATCGGAGTTTGAGTAGGGCACATCATCAAGGTATCGGGGGTTCCTTACGATCCCACAAGCAGACCCGTGCTGAGAGCGCTGCCGATGAAAATGATGCCGAGACGATGATTCTTCAAGATCTTGTGCTCGAGAGGGTTTTCCATAGTGTCGAATGACAGAATGGCTTTGAAAAAAGCCTAGAAAATCTATTCAGAGCAGGGGTGAAGATGATGTCGGTTGATGTTGCCATGATGCATTTGGGGAAGGTGCGCGCAGTACTCATAGCTTTGGCTCTTTCCTTCCCAACCATCTCTCCTCGGTGAATGATGACAGAGAGATGAAGACCAGAGTAAGTAGAGTATGATGTTCTAGAGGACCTTCTATCACCAATGAGTCAATTCTTGTCATCCCGAGATAGCTACGTAGTGATCGCCTGAAGTCGGTTCTTGACTTGGACCAGTTCTAGAAACTTCTTATTGAGGCCGAGATGAGAAAAGCACCAAAAATTGTAATTCGAAGTACCATCGAAAACTCTTCTTGTGTGCAATTATCAAAGTGAATACCAACTCAACTGTGTTGGATAACACAATAATAGAAGAAAAAAACAACGCCCGATGTGGGGCTCGAACCCACAGCCTTTCGGTTAAAAGCCGAACGCGCTTACCAATTGTGCCAACCGGGCTTGGTTATGTAACTTTGCCAGCTTTATGCATTAACTATAGCCTCGCATTCCAGCTATGGGAAAGCTAATCCCCACTGGGCATGGTCGGCCTCAGGCCTCGGTACAACTAGATAGCTCCATCGTATACGAGCGATGGTTCATACCAACGAATTCCGATTGGACAATCAATTAATTACTGCAGGTGACTACTATGAAATAAGACTATCTGTTGCAACTGCATTTGATTGCATGCTCATCACATGCGAACCGGGAAAATTACCACGAAAAGCAGCTAGCAGCCTCGCTTAAACCGGGTGGTTCTACATTCCTACAGTCGAGCAGCAAAGATGGAAATGGTAAGCGACGAACATGAAACCGACAAGCATTAACTGAGCAGCAGAACAGGATTTGCGGCGTGATATGCTGCACGCCACGTCGTTTAGCAAAGCGCCTCTATTGCATCTTTCAGGCGGCCCTAGGAACTGAAAGTCCCCCCGACGCCCGAGTCCAGTCAAGTCCACTCGGGAAGTTGAAGCGCAAGACGTGCATGCCACCGACCTGCAGCAGGAACGCCACTGAGAACTAACAGGGGAAAGTCCTGTTTCTTGGATAGAGGAGCGGATCTGTCCGCTTACACTAGATTTAGCTAATTGTTCTCCTAGATATTCCAGCTGCCTGTTCTGGTAACTGCGTCCTGACCTGACAGCGCTTCATGCAGGTGGCTCATCCGGCGTCCAGATACCGGTGGTGATTAGCCTATGATCTGCGAGGATCGGGTTTGTTGAACCCCCGGGTGGGCTGAGGAGATTGGCAACGGCTATCTGTACGTGAGACGAAGAGGAAGGAGGAAGATGTAGGTCGCTAAGGAGTACTGATTATGGCATGGATCTTCTGAAGATTGGGTGCATTACTTCGTAGATCACTTCACCAACGGATGTGGAAACGGGCCGCAGTACCTAGAATCATGTTGGGTTCGACTATAGTCCATACGCTGACACCAAAGCTTCAGATCGTTCGCGCCACCCAAGTGAATGGCGGAGCTGGAATGATTTATAGCTCCGTTCAAATGCGGAGGCTTTTGTCAAATCATAAAAGTTCAGAATTAGATGGATCGCGCAATCTGGCTCGTTTTAGTCTATCTGATCAGCACCTACTGCTTTAGTTCGTCGTCGGTGCATATCCACTCACATTCTGCTGAATACACGTCAGATCTGGGAAACGATAAGGATAGATTACACCAAGTAGCTTTATCTCCTAGCAAGAAGCGCCCCGTCCACCGGAGAGTTTCTGAGCAGGAAATAACCCCAGAGACGCCATTAGGTGAGATATGGGTCGTCAGACCTTGTCTTATCTATTTGCTTGCCCAATGTCGGACGATGTCCGAGATTTTGCCGGGGGTCTCACCTGTCCAGCAGGCACTATGGAATTATGTTGACAGCCAATGGCAAGATAGACTAAATGCATAATGAACTAGCATAATATAAGCACCACCAGTTAGAATTGAGCCAGGAAGCGTAGCGAGTGGCGATGACGGACCCTGAATAATTTAAAAACATTCATAAAATGGTTAGTATGTCGGTGGCTGAGTGTGCTAAGCTGACGCGATCAAGCGGCCGAGAGGTAGTAGAATCCTGCAGAAAGTATATTTCTTGAAGAACCACAGCGAAAGGGAGATCGCGTCCCGTTCCCCAACGGTGTGCTGTAGGTGAAACCGTGTGTGTTTATGAAGGATACACTGAAACCTACTATCGAGCCCGTCACAGTGACTTCCACTAGCACGTTGAAAGAATAGTTGCTGCGGGATGCTTTTGCAGTCTCAATTAGCAGTTAGCACGTAGTTTTTGAGAGAGGTTAAACCAATAGCACGGATGATGGGGGCCCACCTTCGCTACCAAGGAGTTACTTTCCACCATTTGCTGGCACTCCTTTCGTCGGGAGGACAGTGTACTAGGAAAATTAGCCAATAACACTAAGACGTACGTAAAGTGCTACACTGTCCACTGTCCAAAGTACAAACCCTTTACTCCTAGCTCCACTTTCCAGTTTCCCCCGCCCACTGCGTGGTCCAGACCGTCCAGAAGACCAGATGGAATGGGCATAGCCGAGGTGGCGGCGATCTTCCAGCACCAGGTAATCAGAAAGACAAGAAAATAAGTGGCGGCCAAGAGAGACTTATCTTGTCCAAGACTTCTTCGCGTAAAGTAGTTCTGTAGTTTGGAGTTCGTAGCGGCAGGACCCGGAGGTGAGAAATGACTTGTGAACCACGCCAGGGTCCATGGATTGTTGTTTACCGGCGAGAGAAGCCAGAGGACGCTTTGTTTTTCCCGTTTTGCAGCACGCCACCGGCTCTGCCCGTTTGGGAAATTAGGCGCCCGGAGTGACGGCATTCCATCTCCGTGGCCAATCAGAGGGGCCACTGGGCCGCTTAGCGCCCCAGATGGATGCCTGCGTGCCTGCGAGCCTGCAGGCCTGCAGGCAGGCCTGCAGGCTGCCACTTCTGCCACTGCTGCTCTCCCGAATCCTTCAATCCTTCGCCATCGCGCAATGTCAATACGAGCCGTTGGCATCCGACATCAGAGACATTCTGCCTCATCATCATGACAGCACACGTTCCCGTCCGATGATCTGCAGCATAAATACCAGATGATCGACCTGGTCCGGGTTGATTCCATGCTGAAACAGTGGTCGATCCACTCCGCCGCGAGGATGCTGATTAGTGAATCTTTCGCAACCCAGATTGCAACAATGCAGCCGAGCAGGGGTGGCTCGTATTCTGGTCGTCCGGAGCTCAGTCTTGCATCTGGAAATATTCGTCAACGCTTGTTTGCCATCCTGCTTCCCCTCCCTCTCCCACCCCCACTATCTGTCTGGATGGACAGCATACGCAGACGAGAGGAGTCGACGACACGCAAGGGTAGGTCAGTAGTACTTTATCATGGCTGCGAATGAAAATTTCCTCTAGACATGGGCCAGAGCCTCAGAAGATCGTTGGTTCTTGTTTTGTACTTCCATATTTTATCTCCGGTTTTCGGGTTTTGGTTTTCCAGACAATCAATCCATCCCCGTTCTTCTTCCCTCTGGTCCTCGCGCTACATGATCAATGGAAAGGTTATTGTCACATACCACTGCTCAGAGACGATCAATCATTCGCTTGCTTAAACAGTCATGGATGAGACACCTCACAAGAAGGTTCGATCTGCGTGTGATGCATGCCACGGGTTAAAAATGAAATGCTCCGGGGGCGAGCCTTGCACTGGCTGTGGACGATCTGGACAAACCTGCATATACAGCGAACCTAATCGGCTAGGTAGGCCCAAGGGATCCAAGAATAAGAAGAGTTCGAGCCTGGATAAGTCGAAGAGCGATCGGAATCGCACCAATACCATAGAAACTGCCGCCGGCGTCGGACCACGCCCAAATGAGACGGTCACGGCGATGCTATCAGACCAGCACATCTCTATAGCGGATGGGATATGCTCGCCACTGGGGCTAGAAAGGTGGAATGATCTGGTGGAGGAGAATTTCTTAACAGATCCCGACGACAACGGCTTTCTCAGTAATATCTCAACCTCCGACTTTTCTTGGGAGCAGCCCAGCGATATCTTTGACAGGCTGGAGATTGAAACCGGGATGAGGGGCTGTGAGCCAGACTCATCAATCTTTGCTCTGGTAAGGTCTACTCCATACTAGCATCCAGACGAAGTTCGCGGTGGGCCAATATGTCAATATAATAGCGCAAAGGCTAACGCCAGGAGTGATGTGGACATTGATTTGTAGGATTACGAAGGACCTTATTCCGATACCCCAGGACCCGGCATGACGCAACTGGGTGACATTCCGTTCGTAGAGTTAAGGAATCGCGTTGCGCAAGATACATCCCGGCCACTATGCGACGTGTTTCCACGGCCACGACTCGAAGCGCAGAGCTACAATCCCATCGAGACCTGCACATGCGTCGACCAGCATGCCCGGTTTCTTTCCCAATTGAGGAAGATCGAGGGGAACCACTATGCAGCGTCGGTCCCGACCATTCTACAGGCGACCCAGGACAGCAAGGCCCTCTGGCAACGACTGGTCAACTGCCCGGCTTGTCGACACGATCGGGAGTGCGTGGCTGTGCTGATGTTTGCGATGGGCTTACGAACCATCGTGCGATGCTTGCAGGCGCTGGTATCTGACCAACAGTCGGTTCTACAACGGCCTCCACATCACAGTCGCTGGGGACAACATGCGCCGTCGGTCTCAAGTGGCGGCTCATCTATCAGCAGTCCACACTCGCTTAGTACTGGAAGCGACCGAAGCGCGGCTTTTGAGTCCGTAAGCACAGGCTTCAGTCGAAGCCGACGAGGGAGCGGGCTCAGCACGAACACGATCCGCGTGGGGAACTTTGAAGTGCCTGAAGACGAGCAGGTTTTTCTGGTCACCGTGCTCATCACACGCACGCTCGGCAAGATCCGGACCGTTTACGAATCCATGGCAGATTATATCGGACGGGTCCACGGCAGCTCGCCCTTGAATATCGGGCCCAGCGACAAACGACCGATTCATTATGTGCTGGAGGACCTACGACGACTAGTGGCGACAACCGAGGGCTTCGTCCGGGGTCTCGTGGACAGATAGTAGAACCGTCTTATTATTGTCGTCAATTGTTTACTTTACCCTGGGCATGACTATGCGTGTTTGGAGTTTGCTCTACTGGATCTCTTTGTAACTTCTAGTTCTTGCACCTGGCGATTTTCTCCGTTGATACCTACGTGAATTTTTATTATATGAAATTGAAATTAAGCCGATCATCTAGACCCAACTTGAGGACTATCACCTACTCAATTCTGCCTGGTCCCAAGTGATGGCGTAATATGCAATGCAACCGCACCCACCGCGTAACACGACCGAGTTCCATCCTCAGGCAGCGACAGCTCCATCGACGATCTTTTCCCGGTCGGATCCGCCAGCGGGTCCACCCGATCGACTGATTGGCCCGAATCCACCCGGCCCCGCCACCCCGTGAAGCTTGGCATAGCCTTAAAAACAGGGCATCGTCATTTATACCACAATACGCTGTTAAAAGTGTCATTTTTCTGCTGCTTCTGCCCTTGTCGCCGGTCGCTCCTTCCCCCTTCCTCGTTTTCGCCGGCATTTCGCTGCCAGTCTTGATTTCTAAGGACCAGGGGGAGATTGGTCAGCATTAGAAATCACCGACCATGCAGTTCCCCTGTCTCTTTTACTCTCCGGAGGTATTTTTCCCTCCCCCCTCGCCTCCATTTACTTCCTCGGCGGTTGGTCAAAACTCTTGTTTTCTTGGTGTGTGAGACTACCAACGGACTCTACGCTTCCCCTCAATCTCCTGTTCCATTACTCTCCAGACTCGCTCTTTTCCTCTATCTCTGCCATTGAGAACCTCATCGAATTTCTTTTTCACTAGTCCTCGTCGGGTTTTTTGTTCCTGGTATTCGGCCTCGGATTTGAGGTCTACCCATCACTTGGATGATCCTTCTCTGAGTCCACTATTATCTGTGCGAGGTACTTGATTCTTTTTCTCGGTGTCTGTTCATTCATTGGGCTTATCGATTTTCTTAACTTTGTCCCTATCTTTCGATAGATCTTGAAAATTCGACGACAAAAATGTCCGATACACCCAAACGACCACGCGAACACATCCCCCTCCATCGACTAGTCCTCTCGCAGACAACCATCACTGACTCGGTCTTGGAGCATCAATGGGAAGGTGAGGGCACGCACGAGAGCCCCTACCTCGTGGAATGGCTTCCCGAAGATCCACGCGATCCCCATCAGATGCAGGAATGGATGAAATGGACGATCACGCTGCTTCAAGCTGCCTCGTTCCTGTCCATCACCTTTGCCTCGTCCGCTATCTCGGCGGCCAATCCTCAGATACAAGAGGAGTTTGGCGTTAGCGATACCTTGATCATTGCGGATACTTCGTTGTTTGTGCTTGCGTTCGCCGTCGGCCCGGCGGTCTGGGCGCCGCTGTCAGAGTTGTACGGTCGCCAGGTCATATACTTCTTGACTTATGGCCTGACGACGCTCTTTGCTGGTGTCACGATTGCGAGTCCCAACATTGGTGCGTTGTTGGTCTTCCGTTTCTTCTCCGGTGCCTTTGGTGCCTCGGCGGTTTCCAACGCGGGAGGCGTGGTCTCGGATATGTATACCGCGCGCGACAGAGGGTTAGCCACCATTGCGTTTATCGGGGCGCCTTTCTTGGGGCCTAGCCTGGGCCCTATTACTTGCGACTTTTTGGCCGTCTCGGAAGGGTGGAAATGGGTGCAGGGACTGACAACCATTTTCAACGGAGTTGTTTTCCTGATCGGCATCTGCTTCATCCCGGAAACCTACTCCCCTCTTCTCTTAAAAAAACGCGCGGCCAAATTGAGCAAGTTGACCGGAAAGATTTATCGAAGTCGACTGGAGAATTCGCAGCAGAGCGCTTCTGCCGTCTTCACCAAGACCATGGTGCGCCCGTGGATCTTGCTGTTTTCGGAGCCGATCGTGTTGCTGTTGAGTATCTATATGGTTCGTTATTCCCTTGGCCGATTAAAAGCCATTAACTCGGGCTAATTAATTTCCTCATAGGCAATTATTTATGGCACCATGTATATGGAATTTGCTGCATTTCCGATCGTGTTCGAGCAAGACCGCCAGTGGCCTCAAAGCACCTCGGGACTGTCATTTGTCGGCATGATGATTGGCCAGATTCTGGGCTGTGCGTATTCCACGCTGGACGATGTTCGATATAAGAAGCTCGCCGATCGTACGGCCTACGGTCGACCTCCCCCGGAAGCGCGTCTGATCCCCTCGATGGTAGGGGCGGTCACCCTTCCGATTGGACTGTTTTGGTTCGCTTGGACCAACTACCGCAGCATCCATTGGATTGTGTGCCAGATTGGCACGGTTTTCTTTGGCTTCTCACACGTTGCCATCTTCCTTAGCGTGGTGAACTATTTGGTGGATGGCTATACCTTCTACGCCGCCTCGGCGCTTGCGGCAAACGCAGTCATCCGTGCCCTTTTCGGCGCGGCCTTGTAAGTTCCACTCGTGACTCTTGGGAGAATTCTTCCAGCTGACCCTTGCTGTCTCAGTCCCCTCTTCACGACACCGATGTACAATAACCTGGGAATTCACTGGGCCTCCTCCATCTCGGCTTTCTTGGCGGTCGCGTGTCTGCCATTTCCTTGGGTGTTCTATAAGTTCGGGCCTGCAATTCGACGTCATTGTCGATATGCGGCTGAATCTGCTCGCAAATTGGATGAAATGAACGACCGGATGAGGGAAATCGCCGAACGCAGCAGGGTCAAGTCTGAGTCCGGTGATCAGAAAGAGGCTTCCTCTGGCGATCAGTCCGCCTGAATGATTCTGCCCACGCGCTCTTGTTTACTCCGCGCACCGTCACAACGACATGTCGACACCGGGCATTGGGGCTCATGCATTATATTATTTTGTCCCATCCTTTTCAGCAATACAACATTGTGGGCGCTGAATGCGGCTTTGGATTGGAACTTCTTGGAAACTATACTCCGTACTGCATATACGAACTTTAATATATACTACAAATGTGATAGATACTTTTCACCTTTTCTTGGGCTACGATTTGAGAGCAAATAGCCGGTTCAGTGCCGGTGGCGTTGGCACAATCTCCGTATCTGCAGAAAGGATAATGCAACTCTATCCCGCCCAATCCAACATTTTCGTGTGAACCAACTGGACCCTGGAAGGAGAATTATCGGGAACCGAGTGCGACGTTGCCTGCAACGTGGTACCTGCGCAGCCAATGGAACCTCAATCCATTCGAATAGTACGCGTTTTGGTTTCAAATCCCTGCAAAGGAAGAATGGTGAGGAATTCTATCATGCGCGCCAACTTTGCGCAAGAGGCTGTTTCCTGCATACTCCGTACCCCGTCGGCTTTGGTTAGTTTCGCCCGGCGACTTTCTTGTTACTCAAGCTAACCGCTTATCTCGTCAGCGCTAAGGACTGGCATGCTTCGAGCGGTGTTGGCACGGCGGGGATTATCATCGCGCCCTTTTAGTGCCCCACAAGCGCAATCAAAGTGAAAAAGCCCCGAAGGATTGGCTGACTCAGATTGCGCGCAAGAGGTTTCGCCCGGAATAATATTACGGAATACTTTGTTGTGCTGACCTGGATCCACGCTGATGTGGATCAGGGTAGAGGTGACAAGAAAAAAAAAGTGAATGGGGGTGTTACTCCATCGGGTACATCCCGTCTGTACCCCAATATGTCGATCTGATATGAGATAGTGACGGCTCAAGCCCACACAAAACCATAAAAGCTGTGTGGGAACTAGATTAGTATATACCGCAAGCCACTTACCCTGATCTTTCCCAAACACCTGCCTATAGGGAACACCACTGTTTAACACAATGGAGCGTTCTGGGACCATTCTCTTCTTTGGAGACAACTCAACGCCTGTCACCTCGTCTCTCTTGCAACTGCTGGAGTCCGAGCGCAGGGATTCTTTCCTCTCAAAATTTCTTACATTGTCAAAGGCTGTGCTTCGTGATAGCATTGAACAGCTGCCATTGAATGTACGACAGGATGCTCGGAGATTTATAGAGCTGTACGACTTGACGGATCCTCAACATGAAAATTCTTCGAGTCTTCGCCTGCTTTCTCCTGCTCTTTTAGTGATCACGCAGTTGGGCCAGTTTATATCGTGAGTGGTTTGCTCTGTAAGCACGGTTCACACGTGGCTAATTATGATCATAGCTGGTACGAGACACATCCCCACGTCGAGTATCCCAGCGCCAAAAACTCTGTTTACATTGGGCTTTGCGTGGGACAATTATCCGCCGCGGCAATCAGTTTGTCCACCAATCTATTCGAGCTCATTCCTCTGGCAGTCGAGGCTGTCCGACTGGCAGTGAGCTTGGGGAATTTGGTTTTCACGGTCCGAGATGACCTTGAGTATGATACTGATGGAGCTGTGTGGGCCTTGATGGTCGACAACGAAATAATAGACAAGAAACTTCTGGATTTATCCTCGGAGGCTCTCGTATGTTGTTGCGTGCTTTACCCGGGCCAATGAATGCTGACTGGTGAACAGGGGCTTCCTAGCAGGAAACAACCTTATGTCTCGGCAAGGTTCGAGAACACTACGACAATCCAAGGACCACCGACTACGTTGGCCAGATTGAAACAATCCCTGGCCAGTGTGAAAGAATCGGCTTCAAACTTGTCCGGGCGCCCTGTCGCGATCTATGCACCGTATCATGCTTCGCATCTCTACACCGAAGCGGACGTGCTGAGGCCGATTGAAAGTTTCTCTTCAATTCGAAATGTATACAACACCGAGATCTGTAACAAAGATCAACCAGCGATATTGTCGACAAGTTCAGGGTCAATCATCCCACTAAACAGTCGTCAAGGCTTACTCAACGCCGTCTTGAGCGATATTCTCGTTCATCCGATCGAGTGGAGTAGCATCATCAATGGCGGAATCTCGAGCGTACTGTCCCTCGGTCACACCAAGTGGCAAACGCAATGTTTTGGACCAATTCACTCTCAGAAACTATTGGTCGCTGCCATTAGCGCCGGCGCTGGGGTGGAGGTTTCCCTGGCAGACACCAACATTCAAGTCCCAAAGAGCCATGGTAGAGACACGGCAAACACCCCTATAGCAATCATTGGAATGGCAGGCAGATTCCCCGATGCAGATAGTGTGGAGGAGCTATGGAAGCTTCTCTCAGACGGTATTGACTGTCATAAAGTGGTGAGCGCGACCCAAGTAGCACAAATATCAGTACTGACAAAACGACGAAGATTCCATCTGACAGATTCGACCCGGCGACACATCTTTCAAAAGACAAAGGCGCTTCGGTGTACGGTAACTTCATGAAAAGCCCTGGCATGTTCGATGCGCGCTTCTTCAATATGTCTCCTAGAGAAGCGATGCAGACGGACCCACAGCAGAGATTGGCCCTGGTTACCGCGTACGAGGCCTTGGAGATGGCGGGCTATGTGCCGGGTCGGACGTCGTCTACGCGCCTGGAGCGGGTCGGCAGCTTTTATGGCCAGACGACGGATGACTATAAGGACGTGAATATTGTTCAGGACATTGATACATACTACGTGTCAGGCGTTGTGAGGGCTTTTGGTCCTGTAAGTCTTTCTTGATATGTGTCTTACCTTGGATTAAATCGACATCCTTGCTAACAACACTTTAGGGACGCGTATCGCGTGCAAATCAACTTGGTGAGTTTTCCCTTGAATCCGAATGCCTATTTCTTCTCTGACCCTTTCTTTAGGAGGTCCTTGTCTTAGTGTCGACACGGCCTGTTCATCGAGTGCAACGGCACTCAACCTCGCTTGCACATCCATATGGAGCGAAGAATGCGACACAGCAGTGGTCGGCGGCATGATGCTTCTCAACAGCCCCGATATGTATGCTGGCCTTGCTCGAGGCCATTTCACCTCCGACAACGGGCCCTGCAAGACCTTCGACGATGACGCGGATGGTTATTGTCGCGGCGAGACCGTCGCTAGCGTGGTCCTGAAACGACTAGATGCCGCCCAGGCAGACAACGACAATGTTCTCGGCGTCATTCTGGCGGGCGGATCGAACTATTCTGCGTACGCGGCATCAATCACGCAGCCTCATGCAGGGGCCCAAGAGAGTCTGTTTCGGAAGGTTCTGCGCCAAGCGGCCGTGCATCCGTTTGAAGTAGACTATGTGGAGCTTCACGGCACAGGGACGCAGCTGGGTGACTCGGTGGAGATGACTTCTGTTACGAATGTCTTGGCACCAGAAAGCCCTCGTCGGCCTGCAGAAAGCCCGTTATATGTTGGCTCGGTCAAGGCAAATATCGGACACGGGGAATCGGCGTCTGGTATCTCGGCCTTGATAAAAGCACTCCTGCTGTTTCAGAAAGAGAACATTCCCCCTCACGTCGGCGTGAAAAGCGGACGACTGAATCGCAAATTCCCTGCATTGGATGAGCGGAGAGTCAAAATTGCCGATGACTTAGTCCCGTTCTCTGCTCGCGCTGGTCGCAAGCGAAGGATTCTGATCAATAATTTTGGCGCGGCAGGTACTAATTCTAGTTTACTGCTTGAAGAGGGAGTTTATCCAGCATCTGCCCCGAAAAAGACACTCGAACGCGAGCACCTGATTAGTATCACGGCGAAGTCGGCCTCGTCACTTATCGGAAATCTAAGGAATCTGGCTTCGTATCTTGATACAAACCCGCAGACAAGTCTGCTGGATCTGGCCTATTCGACAACAGCGCGAAGAGTGCAGCATCCACTCCGGGTTTCTATCGTGGCCTCTACTATTGACGAGGCCAGGACCCAGTTGTGGTCTAGAATTGAGAAACAGGACTTTGGATCGTCCTCGAAGACGCCGAACATTGTGTTCGCATTCACCGGGCAAGGTGCGCTCTACCGGGGGGTTGGGAAGCAATATTTCGAGCACAGTAAAAGCTTCCGAGCGGAGTTGACTCGCTTTGAGCGCATCGCTACAGATCAGGGATTCACCCCTTTCCTGGACGATGTCATGAATTGCAATGGAAACCCCAAGGATCTTTCACCGGTGCAAACACACCTCTTCCATACCGCAGTTCAAATGGCTCTTTTCAAGCTTTGGTCGTCGTGGAGCATTGTGCCCTCGGCAGTGATCGGCCATAGCCTTGGGGAATACGCGGCATTGTATGCAGTGGGAGTTCTGTCCGCCAACGATACGCTGTATCTGGTTGGTACTCGCGCTACTTTGTTAGGGTCTCTCTGTACCCGGGACACACATGCTATGCTGGCCGTCAATCTGCCACTGGAGCGAGTGCTGGAGGTCCTGCAGGGTCAAATGAAAGATCTAGAAGTCTCGTGTTTTAATGGACCCCGAGATGTGGTATTGAGTGGGCCCGGTAGCTTGATTCAGGACACGGAGAAGCACCTGAAAGCAGATGGCATAACGTGCACTATTCTCAACATTCCATACGCATTCCACTCCTCGCAAGTCGAGCCAATCCTATCCGCTTATGAAACCGCAGCACGGAACATTACTTTCTCCAACCCTCGCATTCCTGTCCTCTCGACCTTATTGGGAGAAGAAATCATAAGCGCAAACAGATTCAATCCAGCGTATCTTTCCCGTCACGCTCGCGAGCCAGTCAAATTCTTCGACGCCTTGAAAGCTGGACAAGTGACTGGAATTGTTCAACCTGAAACTGTGTTCTTAGAAGTAGGCCCTCACCCAGTATGTCTGGGCTTGATTGGGACAGCTCTGGGCTCCCCTGAGCGTCTGCTTCCGACCCTTCGACGCCAGGAAGACCCGTTTACCACCACCTGCAAGACACTCGCTTCGCTGAGTACCAAGGGCTATGAAATTGATTGGAATGAATATCACAATAGCTTCGCGGATCAGCCGAGGCTTCTGAACCTCCCTGCTTACGCATTCGACGAGAAAAAGTATTGGATCGATTACAAGGGTAACTGGCTATTGCTACGGAATGGGGACAAAACCGCTTCTGTGACTCAGTCTTCAAAGCGACTAACAACCACTGTCCAAAACGTTCTGTCGGAAACGGAAGTTAAGAATAATAGAGTGTCGGCCGTGTTTGAGTCAGATCTTGCTGAACCGGCACTCCATGCTTTGATTGCGGGACATGTTCTGAATGGTGTGGCACTTTGTCCATCGGTTAGTACTTGGATCTGTAACTTTTGAATCGAGACAGAGCTGACCTTTTTTCATTCTAGGGTGTGTTCTCAGATATTGCCTTGACTGTGGCAAATTACTTCCGAGAGAGATTCCAGTTCAGTGGTCCGGCCTCTGGCATGAACGTCGTCGACCTGCACATGATGAAGCCGGTGACGATGCCAGTCGAACGCCCAACTCAGCCCAAGCCCCTACGCATTACATCCCAGGCAGACTTAGGGACTGGTCGCGTCGATATTCAAGTGGGCATGTGGAACCCGCAGACCGAGGAAGCGGAGAGCAACGCGACTTGCCACGTTGAGTTTGATGACGCGCAAGCCTGGCTACGAACTTGGAACAAGCACGCGTATCTCATCCTGGAGCGCATGACCGATCTCGAAAGAGGTGTGGTCAGGGGAACAACGAGTCGGATATCCCACGAGATGGTGTATAAGTTGTTTTCCACCGTCGTCGACTACGACCAAAAGTACCACGGCATGCAAGAAGTCATTGTTGACTCAGAGAAGCTGGAGGCGGTGGTTTCATTGTCGATGTATCAAGGTCGCGATGCAGGGACATTCTTCTGCTCGCCTCTCTGGCTAGACAACCTTGCCCAGATCGCGGGCTTCGTGATGAATGCTATCGGGACAGTCAACCCACGGGAATTTACCTACATATCTCATGGCATCAACACATACCAGATCGCGGAGGAGATTCGTCCAGAGCTGCCGTACCGAGCGCATGTTCGGATGATCCCAGAGGGGAAGAGCGTTTATGCGGGCGACGTGTCGGTCTTTCAGGGTGATCGAATGGTCGCCTGTTGTGGGGATGTCAAGTTCCAGAGAATTCCCCGCGCATTGATTGACAAGATACTCTCATCGCCAGGAGCATCTGGAGCGACGAATGCAAAACCGAACGCGCCGCGCGTGGAATTAACGGCCAGGAATGTTGATTACATTACGTCCAAGAACATCAGCTTCAGGAAAGAGGTCAGCGAGCCGAGAACGCCTGAACTGAAAGGATTGATTGCGTCGCAGATCGGCATCTCGACGGACGAGCTTTTAGAGGATAGCAGGTTCAATGAATTGGGAGTCGACTCACTTCTCTCAATGACTATCCTGTCGCAGCTTCAGGACTCCCTCGAGATCCAGCTCCCGGGCTCACTGTTTACTGATTTTCCCACGTTTGGTGAGCTGCAGGACTACGTGCAAAGTATCACGCGAGATCAAACAACCGGTGCTCCGACTCCTGGATCAGTCAGCCCGGGGCCTACTACTCCATCGCCTCTGAGCGAATACAAGGAGACACCGGGGAGTCATTCAGTCGACGCCCGTCTCCTGGAAGTGTACACCATCATCGCGGACGAAATCGGCGTCGAAGTCCAAGAGGTTATCTCAACCGACGATCTATCAGTTCTCGGCCTGGATTCAATGATGGCCATATCAATAGCTGCCGCACTCGACGAGAAACTCGGTGTTCACGTTCCCTCCGATTTCTTCGGCGGCTTGTCTTCGACAAAAGACATCCACAATGCCCTGAGCGATCAGTTCGGCATGCCTCCGCAGCCCACACCAGCACCCAAAGCAGCCCAGAAACCGAGTAAGAGAAGCCCTTCATCCCTCTCCTTCCCATCCTCGATCATCCTCCACGGATCAGCCCCCGCAGACCGAACCCTTTTCTTGTTTCCGGACGGGAGTGGGCTTGCCACTGCGTATGCCAAAATCCCACCGATGTCGAACACTCGCGTCTGCGCATTAAACAGCCCGTTGCTAAACCCGGCCAACAGTCACTTAGCTACCATTGAGGCGATCGCCGCGGAGATGCTCCAAGTGATACGATCCCGGCAGCCTCGCGGGCCGTATCTTCTCGGCGGGTGGTCGGCCGGCGGCATGTTTGCGTTCGAAGCGGCGAGACAGGTGCTAGAATCGGGTGAGCAGGTTGCGGGGCTTTTGGTGATCGACTCGCCTTGTCGATTGGTATTTGATGCCATGCCACGTGAGATCTTGGATCTGATCGTCGGAACCGGGGTAGGAGCTATGAGTCCTGCCGTGATTGAGAATTTTGAGCGCACGATCCAAGCGGTGGAACGGTACTCTCCTGCTCCGTTGCCGGGTGGTCACTCCTACCCGACAACGCTTATTTGGGCAAAGGATGGATTAGCGAAGGAGTTGGATATTTCTTCCCTTGATCTCGATTGCGATCGGAACATTGTGGAGTGGCTGGTTAAGAGAGGCGGAGCGCTGGATGCGCAGGGCTGGGATGAATTGATTCCGAAAGCCGATATTAAGATTCATACGGTGTCGGGGAATCATTTCAGTATGATGCAGGTGCCTAACGTGAGTTTTCCCACCTTATCTCTACTTTAGTAACTCTAACAATATTTTTTCTAGACTACATATGTGGGATCGGCGATTGCGCAGGCTCTTCATGACCGGCTGGATTAGAGTTGATAGAACCGTAGTAGGGGTCTAGGAAACCCTGAATAGCTAGTAAGGTTTGCAGTGTATTCAATGTGATATGTGGACTTTTCATAGATAGACTTTTTTGTATCAGTCTGGTTTTTAGAGCAACAGTCGGTGGATCTTGAACGATGAAACTAAGCAATAACACCAAGTGCATGATCCACCCAACACAACACGCAAACGGAATCAGAATCAGACCACCGATCTGAGACAACAGATTAATCGGCGACTAAATTAAAATCTAAGAGAATAAGCATCGTCAGGGTATAAGAACGCCTCGATTCCCCTGGACTACCTCGCAGCCATCGACCTTCCCTATTCTAACCAGCACATAGTACTCACTATACTACTATTTTCACTTACAACCTACGAGCCCTGATAAAACTCTCGTCTCCCCAAAATGACCCTCAACATCGCCATCGTCGGCGCAGGCATCGGCGGCCTCACCGCCGCCGCAACACTCCGGAAAGCAGGTCATCATGTCGAGGTAAACCATCCGTTTCTTCCCAATCCCTAATCACAACCCCTTCTCTTCGCAGAAAATAACCAAAACTCCAAAAAAAAGATATACGAAAAATCGCACTTCTCTACCGAACTCGGCGCCGCGCTCGTCGTCGCCCCAAATGGTATCCGCGTCCTGCGTATCCTGAACTTCTCGTTCGAGAACGCGCGCAGTACACCGAAATCTGTGTTTGAGTTGCGCGATGGGCCGGGGTTTGTGCGCGTCGGGGCGGTCGATCTCCATGATGCGGAAGAGCGGTTCGGGGCTCCGTTGTATACGATGCAGAGGAGGGATTTACATGCGGAGTTGTTGAGGATCGTTAATACGAGTATCACTACTACTGACATCGCTACGGATTCCATCAACGAGGGGGTGAGTACGGAACCTGAGCATGAAGGCGAGGTGAAAATCCATCGTGGCCGCAAGGTGATTTCAGCCGACGCAGAGCGCGGAATCCTTTACTTTGAAGACGGTGCCAGTGTGACGGCGGATTTGATCATTGCGGCGGATGGGCTACATTCTGTGCTCAAGAGCGTTGTGTTGAAAGATGAGGTTGAGAGTCCTGCGAAGACTGGGTTCAGTGCGTTCCGGTTCCAGATTCCGACGGAGCATTTAATTGGGGATGAACGCTTTCAGGACCTCGTGAAGATTAAAGGGAATGGGCCTTCTGTGTTGGCGAATACGAGGGATCAGGAGACTATGGAGCATATGGTTTGGTATGATTGTCAGAAGTGAGTCTTCTCTTTTCCTTTATATCTGCTTGTGTTCTATGGGTTGGGTTGGGTTGGGGTGCTGATGAGGGTTTAGTGGGGAGATGCAGAATTTCGTGGGAATTCATAATCGATTTGAGAGTGAGGATGATGGTATGTTCTTTCTATTTCTTTGCTGGAGTAGGTCTATCTATGGTTTGTGCAAGGTGTGGCTAATGAAGAACAGACTACAAGACCATGATGTTGCAGCGTTTCGGACATTTTCATCCCAGCTTGGTGCACGTTCTCAGGTATCTGTCTATCTCTCTATCCGTTGTCCAAGCTCGAACAAGCTAATGCCACTCAGCAAAGCACCTAACGTGACAATCTGGCCGTTGAACATCTTCGCCCCCGTCCCTCGTTGGAACCGGGGCAAGATCCTTCTCATCGGGGACGCCGCACACCCAGTTCGTCCAGCCCCATCTACCACATCTCTGGAACCCAACACACTGTATACTAAACCATGCAGATGCTCCCCTTCAGTGGTCAAGGCGCCAACCAAGCCATCGAAGATGCCGGCGCCCTAGGCTATCTTTTCGACGGAGTGCATTCCGCCAACGAGATCCCCACACGGATCGCTCTGTTCGAAAAAGTCCGTCGGCTCCGTGTCTCACGCACGCAGTTGATGTCTAGCGTTCGGGTGGGTAAGGAGGGTGAGATCCAGACGGAGTTGCGCCAGTATGCGGATCCTCCTGGGACAGGTAAGTAACCCTATCTATCTATCTGACGTTCGGGCCCCTCTGTGGCCCGCGATGCTGCGATCTCATCTCGACGTTACATTGACTGGTACGAGTTATTGCACCCGGCTGACTGAAGGATGACAGATGTGCCGCAGACCTTTTCCGAGAGACTAGCGCATGATTTTGGGTGAGGAAAATTCCCCGTCTGAGCGGCATTTAGATTGAATGCGAGATGAGTGGCTTGCTGACGATAGGGCGTAGGTTTAACGTCTTCGATAAATGCCGCGAGGCTCTACGCGATCACGAGGCGCTGTTAGTGTCGGAGAGAGTCCCGAAGGGTGACGAGAGCTTTGCATACAAAAACACGAACTATGCAGCCTACGGGCAGGAGACGGCGGCGTGAGAACACGACCTCTCTGTAGTTACCTGTACCCTCGTTTAGAAGGAGTCGGATGTTTAGCGGTCTTGTGGTTCAATCAGATGCTGCTTAGAATGTTGTCAATGCGACGTGTACATCCTCACACCCTCAGACCGATACCTGGAAATCCGTATCCAAAGAGGAAAATAAAGGTGACAGGCGCCAAGAGATCGACATTCTGCACCGTAGGATTTGTGGCCACTTGGGACAGGGTCGTAAGCTGACAGGAACCACCGTAGTAAAGGCCCGCGCCGGCGTAGTCCGGCGGGAATCCCTGCCCTCTAACTGCAACGGTTAATTAGTCTTATCTGAATAATTGATCTGTCATGTTTGTTAACTTAAGCCCCGTTTCAAATTAACTCACCGGGCAAGAATAAGCGACCAATCGGCGATTTCCTCCTCTCGCGACATCTTTCCTAACGATATCGTGCTGCTTATCGGACTTTTGTTGCATTTTTTTCCCGCCTTTTTCTGTTTTCGGGAGTATAGGCGATTGGGGGTTATAGGTTTATTTCGTGGAATGATGGAGTCAGCGCATATTAGGAAACAAAAGGTAAGCGAGAGCCAGAAACCCTCTACTGTCGACTGATCAACTGTGATCGTGATCTATCACTGCAGCCAGTCTAATATGTCGCTCGAGTCTCTAGCATCCACCATCCAGGCCAAATCGGCCCAGTTGGCCGCCATCGCCAAAGAGCATGGCTTCGAGGCCACCCTGGACACCAGCGCTGAGTTAACAAGCGTGGCTCCCCTGGCTATTCGCAATGAACTCATCCAGGCCGCGAAGGACCTGCTATACCTGGCGTCGGGACCGACGGACCACGTCCTCGGCCTGGCCTGGTCGGTACGAACATACATCCCTAGCCCTAACTCACCACTACAACCTCGCAACCTCTACTGACAGACGACAAACAGGCCGCAGACACATCCAACATCGACCTTCTCACCCGCTTCGAAGTCCCTCAACACGTCCCTCTCACCTCGTCCATCTCCATCCCCGCCCTCTCCACCGCCACCAACCTCCCCGAAGACATCCTCTACCGCGCCACACGCTTCGCCATCGCCAACGGCGTCTTCACCGAGCCCGCGCCTTATGAAATCGCACACTCCCCGGCGTCGCGCGCCCTTGCGACAACGCCCCATCTGCGCAACATCGTGCACTTCGGCACCGAGTTCCTCGGAAACATCCTCATGAAGATCCCCGAGCACACGCTCATCCAGCGCGACGGCGCCGGGGTTGGCGATAAGGTCCCCGACACGGCGTTCAACCTCGCCTATCGAACGGATCAGAACTTGTTTGATTTCTTTGCCGGCTCGAAGGACCTCAATCGTAAGTATCATGAGTATCTGATGGGGCGGGTCAATACGCCGCTGTGGTCTATGGATCGGTTGCGTGCCGCCTGGGATTGGGAGAGGTTGGCTGGAGCGACGATTGTTGATGTATGTATTTCCCCTCTTCCACCCTTCTCTTCATGTATGATGAAGAGAAGAGCAGTGTCCCTTCACGAGGAAGAAAACTAACCAACGATCCCACAACAAAACAGGTCGGCGGCTCATCCGGCCACACAGCTCTCACCATCGCCCCGTTGGCCCCAACCGCCACCTTCATCGTACAAGACAACAACACCGACGCGCTCGACATGGGCCGCAAGCTGATTCTCAGCAACGGCGACGCAACCCGCCAGAGCCAGATCAGCTTCATGAAACATAACTTCTTCGAGGACCAGCCCGTGGCCGCGGACGCGTACATCTTCCGACATATCCTACATGATTGGAACGATGCGGACTCGTTGGCTATTATCAAAGCGTTGGTGCCTGCGTTGAAGGAGGGTAGTCGGGTGTTTATTTCCGAGGGGTTGTTGCCTGATCCGCCTGCGAAGAGGTTGAATACTTTGACAGATAAGATGATTTTGTAAGTTCTGCTGTCTTGGCTTGGTTTTCATGGCTTGGGGATGCTTATGTGCTAATTGATGTTGAAACTAGGATCGAGGATCAGTTCATGTTGGCGGCGCATGATGCGCGTGAACGGACGATCGCGGACTTTGAGCGGATCTTTAACCAGGCGAGTGAGCGATTCCGTTTGGTGGGCGTTACTTCTGGGGCGCCGGCTGGGGCGTTGCAATCGTTGTTGGAGTTTCAGTTTCTGTGATTTTGGGGAGAGGGTTATATGATATGTCATGTTATGCTAGAGTTATGAGGAATGAGACCTTTTGTTTTGTTGATTCATTGGGTTATCGTAGCATAAAGTGAATGAAACACTTACTGTTCATGCTAGTTTTGATTCGGGCGGTACTCATTTAGTATATGCATAGCATAGAGACCAAAAGAAGAACAAATTGTCTATCAAAATCATTTTAACAAGTGAGCTTATCCGGGTGTCGCCGCCACCAAATGCTATGAGAAGAAAGTTCAACAAGGTAAAAAAGCCCTAGAACTAGAAAGAAATTATAGGTATTCTAGGATAGTTAACAATATTCGACATGTTTTCAGATAGGTTCAAAGAATTGGAAGGTGGGCATTCTGAATCTTTTATCATCAGTATATAAGTTAGAGTTGACCGATCACTTATCTTATCTGTTACCCTACAACATTGCAGTAACGGTTCATAAAAAGCAAATTAGAGCAATACCTTAACTATATCAAAAACACTAAATACACCCATCCCATCCGCCTACAACTTATTCACCAACCCCCCAGTCCGCAACGGAAACCTCTCCCAAGCCTCCTTAAACCCCGATCCGCGAATAAAGTCAAAATGCTTCGTCCCATCCATCGGCTTATCCGTGCCCGAGTCAATCGCTGCAATCCCCGCCGTCAGGAAAAGTCCCTGCTTCACCCGGAATTCCGGCAGATGGTCGTACGGCCGCGAGGTCTCCTCCGCGTGCGCCATGCACCGGATCAACTTGCACATGTGGCCGTCATCCTCGTGGTAGCAGGCGCGGTCGAATACTTCGTCCCAGCCTTGGTTGGGCAGTCGCGACGGGTGCGACGCCAGCCAGTCGAGGCGCGGCTCCGGGCTGCCTTGTCCGGCGTAGGAGAGGAGGTAGACCCGGCCGGTGTATTCGAGGAGACGGGCTTTTTGGGCATTGCTGAGAGAGGGCTCAGCTAGGAACATGGTGTGTCCGATGCTGGAGGTGACGCTGTGCAGGAGGAAGAAATCGAAGGCGCATATATGCGGTGGGCGTTGCGCGCCGGCGGTCAGATAGACTGTATCGGAACCTGTTAGCATTTTTCATCTTTCGCCGAGAAGGTGAAGACAAACCAGCAGTATTCTGCAACTCCGCCGTCGCCCGCTCCAAGTCATTTGGATCGACTCGATATCTTGCCGCTACGCGCCGTAACTCCGGTCCCGCCTTCTTGAGCACCCCGTCTCGCGCCGGCTCGAGATCCAAGCACATCTCCCCGGTAACTTTGCGTTTCTGCAGGTGATAGTACAATGTGGAGCAGTTGCGTATGGCGTCGTCTTGTCGCGCCAGGTCGATCAGGTCGCTGAGCGGCAATGCCGGCTCTTCCTGTTTCTTAGCTAGCTCCTCTGTCTGCGTCAGGTATTCGGTATACCACCAGTCATGGTGCACGGCAGCCTGGGCGAACCCCTCCGCCAGGAGTCGAGCCTGTTTGAATTCCAGCGCCATCCCGATGTGGATGATACCATGGACGTAACCTACATCCGTCAGTTCAAGGCCATGCTACCTTGTTCGCAGGTCTAGGTATGCGACAAACCCATGTAGATCCGACACAACATATCATCTGCGATCTCCGATCCATCTACCAGATACTTTTGCAGCACAGCCTGGTATCCGATCCGGTTGATTTCGTCCTCGAAGAACCCACAGTAATTCAGAAAGTTCTCCTCGCGACCCAAACACCGCTTGTACACGACCGGGTCGGCCATGTCCTTCACCACGGAGTCCTGTATTACCATGGCCTGTCGCTGATAGAGACTGTTCCGATCGTGTTGGGATCGAATGGTCGAGGGATTGGCGCCGAGAGCCCAAATCGTGATGTCATGGTGGGCGATGTGGTTGTGGAAGTAGACCTATGCATTCATTCCGCATTTTAGCAAGCCAAGTCGGGGGGTGGAATGTAGAACAGGAAGGAGTACCCCCTTGTGGTCCTCCGTCGTGGTGAAGATGTGATGGTTGGAATGGTTCTCCTCGAGGACTCGCTCCAGCTCGCGCGTGGACTCGTCAGTGAGGTTTTTGGCGTGGCGCAGGCCGGGCGTTCCTTGGGGATCGAAGCGGAACTCGGAAGTGGAGGCTAATTCGAGCGCCATTTTCATCAATTTTTTTTGTTTTATTTGATTGCAACCTAAAGTACAATTTGATTTACTGGACTACGTGATCGACTCTATAAGGACAGCCGTTAAATACAGGCAGACAGATGCCCGGCACCCGGCAATTCCATCACATTCAACCTCGAATTCGTTGGGCTTTCAAGAGCCTAGAATGTAGATTATCAGGCCATATTCTGTATAGAAAATAGTCGGCGAATTCATAATTCAGTTCGCATAAATCGGGGGGAGTTCACTGTTATGCATGATGCAGTCCGCGGCGATTAGATTTTGTCTCCGGCAGACGATGATCGCCCGGAAACTCGCCGGGGAACCATTAGATCTGGATTAACAAGCATTACTCAATCCCTTAGATTGATCTAAATATAGAGTGGACGATCAAGTCTACATTGTTGTGGTTGTATTAATACTACATACTATCTTCGCCCATTGTTCACCTTACCTTCTTATCTTCCCCGTACTTCACAATACTCCCTCACGTGCTGAGCCCAACCCTATCTCATCTCCCTACAGTCTACAATCACCATGTCCTCCCCTAAATACCAAAAGCTCCTCAACAAACATGTCCTCGTCATCGGCGGCACCTCTGGTATGGGCTACGCTGTCGCCGAAGCGAGTCTAGCCTCAGGCGCACACGTCACCATCTCCTCCTCCAACCAAGGCCGCATTGACGACCGCGTCAAGCGTCTACAATCCGCCTACCCAAACGCCCGCATCAATGGCGTCGTCTGCGATCTCGCCCACGACACCCTCAAAGCCGACCTCATCAAACTATTCGAGAAAGTCGGCAAACTCGACCATATCGTCTTCACAGCCACCGAGCCCCCAAAGCTGATTCCCTACGAGGACATCACGCTCGAGTACTGGCGCGCCGCGGGGCAGATGCGTCTCTTCGCACCGTTCTTTGTCGCGCATATCGGTGCGAAGTATCTGACACCGAGCCCCGAGTCGTCCATCGTGCTCACGACGGGTACCTCGTCGGAGAAGCCCATTGCCGGATGGCCGGTCGTTGCGTCGTACGCGGCTAGTCTGAAGGGATTGACCAGGAATCTAGCGTTGGATTTGAAGCCCATCCGTGTGAATATCGTCAGTCCTGGTTTTGTGGATACCGAGTTGTGGGATCATCAGGCTCCTGAGGCCAGGGATGGGCTTTTTGATTGGATTAAAGGTAGCGTGCCGTTGCAGAAGGTCGGCACGCCGGAGGAGGTGGCGGAGGCGTTTTTGTGGTTGATGAAGGATACTAATGTTACGGGGAGTGTGGCGGAGACGAATGCGGGTATGAAGTTGTAGGGTCTTGTTTTTGGTTTTGGAGAGTGGTTTTATTTAACTGTCTTTTTCTTGGTGGAGTATGGAATATAAGGTGTCTTTCTTTTCGTGTTGAAGCATTCGCTCGAGCCATGATGTAGGTGGTTCATGAATAAGTATCACATTGAATCTCCCATCTATCGGCCTGGCAAGGGTAAATAGATGTCACTGATCGGGAATATTACGTCTCTGCCGGGAAAACTGATTATGTTTCGAAATTAGGCAGACCACAAAGCTAGGCCTGGTGAGTCGGAAGATTGGTATCACTCAGCGGTTCTGTATTAAACTAGAGAAACACCGATAAGGTGAAGGTCGTCACTTATTTCAGTCCTCATGGTCATGTTTACTTCGACAGCATGCAAGCGGTGGGTCAGAATCGTAAACATAGCCAACGAGTTTTGGGGTTTCAGAAGGACTTTTCGCTCCACGGGCTTTGTAGTGCATATGCCAAATTAAGATAGAAAAAGCTAAGATCAGTAAAGAGTAAGCAAACGTAGGTGGCTTCCACAGAGAGCTTGATAGACTAGCTATCTAGAGTAAAGTTGACCATTCCTGAGAAGTCATTGTGGGACGGGGTAGGTCGATCATCAGGATCGCACGCCGCGCAATACCGAGAGGACTCCACTCTGCTTCGTTGGACGTGGGTAGGAGGAAAGGATGATGAGGTTCGAATCAAAACGTGATGTTTTCTAAGGCTTGGAGTCTTGGTATAGAGTGGGGTTAAGGACAGACAAAGGTTTTTATGTCTGGGCCGAGAGGGATGGATGCCCCTGGAGAATTTGATTGAGATCGAGGGGAGTATGGCGTAGGCCACGTTAGATATACGGGGCATGCAGATCGCGTATAGAATGCGAGTAGGCAGATATGACTCGTTCCAGCGTCTTGATCGAGCATCCCCATAGGCTCAACCGTCTCTCCGCCTCCGAATAGCTAAAATAAACAGTGTCCATCTCTCCAATCGGGTCTGACACTTCGCTCCGATCCGGTGCGGCATCGTTGAAATAAAGTGGGCCCCGAACCAATCCCAACGGCGTCTAAACGACTATACGCCCGTCGTACTTCAAACGAGGAGCACAGCCTTGGCAGGTCCTTTGGGTGCCAGATTCTCCCCCAATCTGACATCAGTGCTGCTCGCATCGTCCATTTCCCTGCAAAGAGAACGTTCTCTTTCTTTTTTTGTTGAAACTTGATCGCCTACCAGGACCACACGTCCGTGGGATGCGCCGGTTGTTGGCCAATTGCCATGCCCAAATGCGCACGATGGAGCCAGAACGCGTACATTCCAAGGATCAGACAGATTACCAAAAATATGCATAGCGGTCTCTCTATCTGATCCTTTGTTTTAATGCTAGCTACGTATATCTCTTGGCCCTCCCCAGGGTCCATCAGACTTGGCTGTTAGCCTGCTCCTGTCTTATAAGATCCACCCCCTCTCGCTCTTTCTTGGAGGCTTATACCGACGACAAAGTGTCGCACATCTTAGATTTCTCATTCTCTGTGGTTTTCGGCGGTTTCTAAACGTCTTATTGATCTTGAATCTTCACGAATTCGACGTCAACTCACCCACTCCTCTAATCTCCTCCCCCAAGTTCGGACAATAGACAGGAATGCCGCTTCCAGTGAACTACAATTACTACCACTTTCACCCCAACAAAGTCATCGGCATCGTTGCTACCGCCCTCTATGGCACCAGTGCGATCTTTCATATCGTGCAACTATGGCACGCTAGGGCCTGGTACTTCCTGTCGCTGCTCACCGGCGCCTTCAGTACGCTGCGCACCCCACTTCCCCCTTGTACAGATACCATCTAACCAGTTCAAATAGTGATGACTCTCGGCTACATATTTCGCGTCATGGGCGCCGAAGACCCGACGAATTTCGGCCCCTTCGTAGCGCAATCCATCTGCATCGTGCTGCCGCCCGCCTTCTACGCCGCCACGATCTACATGACCTACGGCCGCATCGTCAACCACGTCGGACGCGACGACCTCTCGCTCGTGTCCGCCCGCAAAGTCACCAAAATTTTCCTCTGGGGTGACATTATCGCTATCATCGGCCAGTCCACCGGCGGCGGACTGACTCCCAACGGCGGCAGTATGGCTAAGATCGGCGACGGAATCACAGTGGCGGGTCTGTTCGTGCAGCTCGTCTTCTTCGGCTTCTTCCTCGTTGTGACCATCGTTTTCGAGCGCAGGATGCATGCAGAGGCGTTTAAGCGGCCGTATCCGAAGTGGCTGATCCTCATCTGGGTGTTGTTTTTCGTAGCGGCGCTGATCATTATTCGGTGCATCTTTCGAATTATCGAGTATATCCAAGGCAACGAGGGGTATTTGGCTACTCACGAGGTGTATTTGTATTGCTTTGATACGTTGCCCATGTTCGTCGTCCAGGCCATCTTTCATTTCTGGCACCCCGGAAATATCCTCCGACCGAAGGAGGCGCAGGGGATTCCTTTGACGTCTCAGGGCACGGACTCGGAAGAAGCGACGGCGTGAGGACTATCAACTCCCTCTGTTTTCCTTTATCTTATTTTCTTTTCCGGCGTGGTTCAACCCGTGGTGAGGAAAAGAGCCTCTCCGTTGTATAGATCATGAATAGGAAGATGGTTTTCTCGGCGTTTCAGCGTAAACGATTATGTTATTTTGACTTTCTACATTATCATGTCATAGATCTATCTTGAAGATTCTCTCGTTTTGTCTGATTGCTTAAGTCTTCTCGCTTTTCATCACTGAAATGTCGATAGACGCCTTCAACTAAATCTAGAGGCAGGTCAAGCGGAGAGACAAGCTCGTTCGGCAAATATTCCACAGCACCAGAAAGGACCAGTTCTTCTTAGTGGAGGGCTATTTATGCATATCCACACGGTGACAGCTGGATATGATACTCGTCCTACAGCACCTTCTGCTAGAGAGAGATACTGATGCCTCAGGCACTGAGAACTAGTTAATTCGCTGCTGATTTCCCGATGAGTCAGCGGCAAATTAATCCACGTGATGATACTGACCAATTCTGGTTAGCCCCTCGGAACAGTCGGACAGTCGGACTTACGAATGCCGAGAGGATCACCTGATATCTGCGATATTTCACCGCGAGAAAAACAAGCATCCCAGATACGTCTACCTCTGTCTACTTTCAGCAACCCTCTTTCGTCATGGCTGAACATCCCTCGTTTACTCTCGCTGCCCTTCGTAAGTACCTCAACCAGCGCCGCAAGTGCTGAACGTTGACCGAAAAAACAGTACCCGCAGGGGGCATCGCTGGGTATATGCGGTCCGGCTCCGTGCCGTCTTTGGTCGCAGGTGTTGGACTCGGAGTATCCTATGGGTTTGCTGGTAAGTGCCATGCGGTTCATTCACGGGATATTCTGAACTGATTAGATCGCCAGGCTACTTGATCAAGGAGAACAAGGACTACGGCACCGAACTTGCTCTCGGTAACAGTGTTCTCCTGCTGGGATCTGCGATCCCGAGAGTCATCAAAACGGGAGGAAGGGCTCCTATGCCTCTGGCGCTCGCTGCCACTGGATCTTTGGCGGCGTTCTACTATCAGAAAAAGGTTCGGGAGTTCCGTTACGGGGTTTAAATTCTCTACTCCGTAGGTGGAATTAATCTATACCCGACGGTTGAATGATCCGATAAATCAGTGGGGCTGGAAGATTGGAAAATTAGTCCCGGATCTGCGCAGTAGATTGGTATGTTGGACTTTGTACTGCTGATTTGGAAAGCTTTGTACTGTTCCGGTTTATCTTAGCTGCTCGCACTTTCCAGCTTTTATTATATTTCATCGGTTTGTATTAAAGTCCTTGAGCATAATTAGTCAATGTTTCTTGAGACGAATTCCTCGATGAAATGCATACTCTAGCAAATACCAATAGTAACTGGTCGGCTGGGCAGGGCAATAGAAATACTCATCAAGTGCAGTGGCAATGCCCTTAGCCTAATTGAGAATAGGGATAACGATAACGAAAAGTCCCTCTATTTGGAGACATAGATTTTGAATTGGCCAGGACTTCGCTCTCATGGCGCGACTGACTGGCGGCCGACACTAGGTAAGAAGCAACCAACAACCCATAGAATTGGCAGCAACGTATTCAGGTATTCGGTGAAGTTGCCCTGTACCGAACATTGAATCAGACTATGACAAGAGACAAATATGTTTTGCTCAATTCGAATTACAAGATGTGCGTAGGATGATTCCGACAGAGGCATATATCTCTCTCATAAAGAGAGCAAGGTTACACTCTAAGTCACTGGTTATTCAACTCAGATAATTCCAGACAATATCTTAAAGGGGTGCTTGCAGTGGTTCGATAGAAATATCTCATCGAAGTGATTTGACACAGCTGCACCCCTAAACCTGGCAAAGAAGGAAGACAGACGATGACGGGGTAGGTAATGGTTAATCACAAATACAGCCCATGCAGGAAAAGGTCCAAAGTAAATGAAGTAAGCCTATCCCCACAGCCTACAACCGTACTCTCTCTACTCAACACTGTTAGTCCTTGAAATTTAGATGAATTTTCCCCTCACCTTACGCAATTGTTACAGAATCCTCCCCACAGTTGACACTGCTGATCATTGTCGCAGCGAGCATCGCAATTGCCGTTCTATTTTTTGGTTGTTAGTACAGAAAAAACCCTTCATTCAAGATTATGCCGTACTTTGCGTCTGCATCTTCCACGGGAACACTCATCACAAATTCCTTTACAATCCCGATCATTACTACACTGACTACCGCAATCACTGGTCTTGTATAATTTCAGCTTGAAAGACTCCGTCTTCAAGTGTGGTTTGGATGTGTGCTTATAGTATCAGACAGGCCACGCTTTTCGCCATTTTGGCACCCTCTTCATTAGCTAGGTTGGAGATGGCCGTTGCAAGCCCTAGCAGCATAGCACAAACACTCAAGGAGAGCCTCATGTTTTCAAAGAATTTATTACACCTGAAAGATAGATTATGGGTGCCTCGTAAGTATAAAATGAATGTGTCTATTTGTGTTGATCTTGGGCTGTATTTATATTCTAGCCTTGGTTCTCCGGGCTCGATTTCATCACTACGAGAGGCTTTCATGGTGCAAGCACCTAGAGCTGTACTCAGAAGATCATGGTTATCGGGTCTTGACAAAGCAGCCAAACATGCCGAGCTGTGTTGCTTTAACGCTGTAACCGAAAAATGCTATGTCACCAAGGATTCTCGGATGATTTGCATGCGGGGCATCAGCTATACCATTCTATCTTATCCCGCGTAAATCCTAGTCAGATTACGATAATAACCCAAAATTTTAATCCATGGAACTGATCATTGTAGTCTAAGGGGGGGAAACTGTCATACATCAGTCGAAGCACAACAGCACGGTTTTCCCGCCTTATTACGAGTTTGCGTAGCATCATTCTTACTATCTAGTGAGGTCCTGAGTCCCACCCCAGGGAACTTCACGCAGTCCCGCCGCACCCGCAAATATCTAGCTTGATCAGGAGTGTAGGAGTGTCGGCAGTGGGCACAGTTTAGAATAAGTTGCCATGGCTGGGGCATTCTCACTTCTGCGGAACCTTGGCGTTAGTAGGCTCTAGCTAGCTGTTCACTTTCCAGGTATGGTGTATAATTGTTGATTAATTATAGTATTATGGGCCTCTTGAGAATACTTCGAAAATAATTAGCCAATTTCGTATGAGACAAATCCCTCAGTGAACTGAACTATTCAGAAAGAAAAAAAAGAGGCCCAGGGACAATCGTATGCCATACTCCATAGGCGAGCTCACGGCTCCCGACGGCTCCGTGTCTGCCTTTGCCCTAAGCAACACCCCGCTGACAAAGCGCTTTTTTCAACCCTCAATGGGGTTAACATTATTTCGAAGTTATAAAAATGAGAGAAACCCTTTAGTTCAAAGGCGATGTACGAAACTTTTCTATTTTCTAACGTCTATCAACATGGCCTCCTTAAATTACTACTCTCTTCCTGGTTTCGGCGACAAGTGTCGGGAGAAGTACGGATTCAGCGACTCCTGCGTCATTGGAAATCGCATATTTACTACTGGCCAGAGTAAGTTTGTCAAACAGAAACATCACTTCGCCTGGCTTCTGACAATATAATAGCCGGAATTCACCCCGAAACGCTGAAAACATCCCCGGTCTTTGAGGAGGAAGTTGCCCAGGCATTTTCTAACATCAACGATGTCATTTTGCATACACTCAGCAAGGCCAATATCTCGGCCGATCCGAAACAGCAAGGCTGGGACCATGTTGTGAAGATCCGGGCATTCATCGTTGGACTATCCAGCATTCGCGAAGAAGCAAGGGAGAAAATGGTGGATAATATCAAGAAGTGGTGCCCCAATCACCAGCCACTTTTCACCATGGTCGGAATCGAGAGCCTGCCATTTCCTGAGCATCATGTTGAGATTGAAGTTGATGCGTGGGTTGAATAGCTGCTGTTCGATGGATAAGGCGTGAGAGTCGCTCTCTGTGCGAATATCCGTGGTTTTTCGGGCTCTTGATGGAGTTGACAGATGTTGCTTTATGTGTGGATAGATTGTATTAGATTTTTCTCTTCATTTTATTATTTCCTATTATTCATCCAATTCTTGTTTAATTTCAATGATTGAAGTTAATATAGTTATTGTTCTCTTCTGTGGACCAATTCATTTCCTTCCACATTAGACAAGGAACTAAAGAAAAATTTCGTAGAGATAACGCTAATGAATTAGACACATTATCATGGCAGATCCTATATCTTTTCCCAGCGAGTTTTGACTTGATTATTGCGCTACCATGGTAAGGTTGTCCCATTGAAACGGATGAATTTACCGGACGTCGTGTCTTTCGTAGATCTCTCGATCTTTAGAGCAAATGCAGTGGGAGCTAATCAGCGTGGAACATCTCATATAAGTCTGAATTGTATTTGCTTACCTATTCTATTGTTCCCTCCACGCTCTCGTCAATAGACATTGGGGCCTTGGCTAACCCACCAAGTCTTCCGCTACGGTTACCCATGTTGGTCTGGACGAATCTAAAAAGGCAGGACTTGTCTGAAGGATTTCCACGAATAAGGTGCAAGATAACCAGAAAACCGATCATAACAACAGGGAACTTTGAACTGGTATATACTGACCCAGGATCGATGGAAAATGAGATCAAAGCTTCGTGCTCTGTGTGGATCTTCTTGATCATGTAATTACTCGCCACTTTAGAAACCCCGTATGCAGTGGTCATCGATGACGAATTGTCCAGACCAGTAGTGCTTGCCAGCTCAGAGGATATGTAGACAAATTTGGGTTGTTTACTGGCTTCTAGCAGCGGAATGACTGCCCTGAACAGTCTTAAAGGTCCCAAGGTATTCACCTCAAAATGGAAGGTCATATCCCTATCTTCCATGTCCACAACTGATCCACAATGGTTGCAAATTCCCGCGTTGGCAATCACGATATCGATCTGATTCACGAGATGCTGCTCTTGAGCCTGGGAAATTGCCTGGGCAATAGTTGACGGACTGTCTAATGAAAGTTGCAGAAGGATGGGCCGTGAGCTATCACCCTTGAGATGTGAGGATAATTCAGATGCTTCTTAGGTTGAGGCATCTCTGACTGTTGCGATAACGGTGTAATTGGGGATGGCAAGATACGCCATGGTGAGGCCCTTCCCGATGCCTGCCATGTGGGTTAAACAGGGTCCATCTAAGATTGAGGTAAATTACTTGCCTCGGTTGGCTCCTGTGATAAAGATCACTCTTGATTCCATGGTTCGGTTGAATAACGTGCACCGGCGCTTGAACGGCGAAAATTTCTTTAGAATATTGGTTACTGCAGTATTCAAGCACAAATAAGTAGTTGACGTATAGATAGCAGGCACAAGGGTCGGATATCCACCAGTCCGAGCTCCGAAAGAAGAGAAGTAATCCACTTAAGATAGCCGATGATTCAGCGGGAAAAGCCTACACTACGCGGCATTCGTGAGTCCTATTTGATTGTGGATCTCTTGGGGATAGAATTGCTTCTGCTTTAAACTTAGTTTATCAGCTAGTAGTGACCTTCTGGGTACGTCAAGGCGCTTTGCCCATGGATATAGTTGCAAATCAGTGGCGTCCCTGGGGTTCCCGCCAGCACTGAATCATCGGGATTTTCATACCGAATAGTCCAATGAAAGGAGTACAAAATGTGCATCTTATCTTTATGTTTTTTTTTTCGAGTCCGAAGGGACACCGGCAAGCTTTCTGCTCTCTGTTGGCGAAACTGTTGATATGTACAGAAGTAATACGGAGTTATTCGCACTGGATTGTTCTTCTGAAACATTACCACCATAGTGAAAATAAACTGTAGTGGCTGGGTTGGCTCCTTCCTTTCAGTTTTCAGCTTTTCGGGCAAAGGAGAAAAAAAAATATAAATTTCCTTAACAAACTCCTAATTTATCTCTATACATTTGCCTAGCATGATAGCATTTCTAGCCCTTTCACACTTCCTTGATTTTCTCTTGTTCTAATTTTAACCCTAGAAGGGCAACACTTGCGAACACCTCTAGCAATGCAGCTACCCGAAGGCCAAGCCCTCCGGGTGAATAAGAAGGAAGGAATGCTGCACAAATGTCAGCACTAAAGAAAATGATCGACCCTTGATCTTATATCACGTGCGATCGCTACCTAATCCCCAAAGTCCGAACCGCATCTGATCTCTCTCCTTCTCCTTCTCTGTCTCTCTCTATCCACAACATGCGAGATCGGGTGTGTCAACCCCCTGATTGATTGTTATCAACTCATATTTCAATGAGTCGATGTATAAGACATATCTGACGCTAAATTAGTTCAGATCTTTGGCTTAAGATGCCATCAAATGAGATGACATCATCCAAGGTTCGCAGGGCGCATCGCAAGACGCGAACCGGATGCGCTAATTGCAAGAGGCGCAGGATCAAGGTACTGTACCTAGTGGCTACAGACTGCCTATCAATATCATCTCGCTTTCGCATTCCCATTGATTGTCTGATCCAGGTCACAGTGCGATGAACAAAAACCGTCCTGCTCCAAATGCCTCCAACGTGGCTTCAAATGCGGATATCTAACCCGTCATCCGGACTACGACTCGCAATGCTCCAATGGCCACGGTGGCTCACCCATGGTGGCATCAGGGACGACGACAGATTCACCACAGCCACCAGCATCCACGCATGAGCTGCCCATGAGGGAGTTGCAACTCCTGCATCATTTCACCACCTCGACATACGCCACGCTCTCCCCGCGCGGCCACGTCAAGACCATCTGGCGCGTCACAGTGCCCAAATTGGCTTTTTCCAGCGACTGTCTGATGCGTGCCATCCTGGCGATATCGGCGCTGCATCTCTCGCGACTCGAAGCCGACCTCGACTATCAGACGCACGCTATCGCCTACTACGATGCCGCCCTCCGCTCCTCCACACTCGCCATGCTGAACATCTCCCCCGAAACTTGCTCCGCTCTCTACGTCTGCTCCGAGCTCATCTTCATCTTCCACCTCGTTCACCCCTATCTCTCCGAGAATCCGCTCCTCTCACCTAGCAACGAAGTCGCCCCCTGGCTCGTTCTCTTGCGCGGGATCCGTACCATCGCCGATCCCTTCCACGACGCCCTTCTCTCGGGCGTCCTGGGACCCATGTTCGGCACTGAGCCTTCAACCCCAGACACCGTGATCATGGACTCGCTAGATACCTTCACCGCGCATCTTCACAAGACGCATCCCGAACCTGACTCCGACAGGGACCTACAAGCGTATCTTGTCGCTATCGAGGAGCTACGACGCTGGTCCGCCGGTGTCGACGGTCACGGGTTTCAGTGGGCGGTTTATGTTGACGAAAGTTATATCTCGCTATTGCGGCAAATGAAGCCCGCCGCACTAGTTATCTTTGCGCATTTCGCGCGCGTTGTCAAGAAGTCCGATTCGAATTATTGGTTGCGCGGGTGGGCCGATCGCCTGGTGGGGGTGATCTATGGGACGTTAGATGAGGGCTATCGATTGTGGATTCGACCGGTCTTGGAGGAGATGGGAGTGGCCAGGTAGAAAGTCTTGATTTTTGCAAATTAGATGTAGATTAGCGGCTATTCGGTTTCTTATCAATGAGATATGATAGATTCATCCAGCTCGTTATACGCTTATGTCACTCACAGGACAAGGTTCTTTCGGAAACCCGAGGCCCAGTTATGAGCCTGACATGCAGTTCTGATCTGCATTTTCCGCCGTGATTCTCGTGTCGATTTCTAATCTGGACATCTAGATGTTGAAGGACCGGCAATTTCCCGCTGAGTCAGCGCATAATGATCTTTATAACTAACTAGTTAGTAATGATATTCATAATCGAAAGACAGATCCACCATGACCTGGATAGCAAGTTTAAGCGATGAATAGGATTTGTAGTTAGAAAGGTCTATAAAAGGAACCATTCGGACTCCTAATCCTAATACTCCATTCTATCCAGTTCACCGCGTTCATTCTGCACTCAGCCAGCACCTTAACAAACCCTTTCTTAAGCATGGCTCCCAAGACAGTTACCATCCTCGGAGCTACCGGGATGCAAGTATGTCAACCTATTCTTCACACGTCCTTTCTTTTACGCCATCTAACGAAAAATCCCAAAAACAACGAAAGGGTGGTTCCATCGCGCGTACCCTAGCCTCCCAGCCCGACAAATACCACGTCCGCGCCCTAACCCGCAGCCCTTCCTCCCCCAAAGCACAAGCCCTCACTGCACTCGGCATAACCGTGACATACGCCGACCTCAATGATGCTGAAAGCCTCGCATCCGCCTTCTCCGACGCCAATGTTATCTACGCAATGACCGACTTCTGGCAATCGATGGATGCAACAATCGAAGAAACCCAAGGGAAACGGATCGTCGATATCGCGGCGCAGATCCCAGAACTGGAGCATTTCATCTGGGCGTCTCTTCCGAATGGAAAGGCGCTTTCGAGTGGAAAGTTTGCTAACATATTTCATTGGCAGAGTAAGGCCAATGTTATGGATTATGTTCGTGCTTGGAAACCAGAATTAGCGAGAATCGCGACAGAGGTGTTGTTTCCGAATTATTTCGAGAATTGTCTGGTTTCGCCGGGGAGGTATTTACCTGTTAAGGTTTGTTGAGCTCATCTCTTTTTGTTTTCTTCCCTCGTAACTGAATGAGAATGAGAGTCTGCCAGAGATTCTAATACTGATTGATTTACTAACGGTGTCTATAGCAGAAGGACGGCAAATATGTTCGCGAATTTCCACATGCGCCGGGCACATTGATGCCGAACGTCGCTATCGATGATACCGGCAAGCTTGTCAGCTACCTACTCGATCATGGGTCGACATACCAGACCAAGACAGTCGCGTTCTATGCGCAGGCGCTATCGGAGTCGGGGAAAGTCGAGGCTCTGGCTGAAGGTAAGTTGCATTTCACCCTGACTATCCACGTCTTCTATCTACTTGGATTGGACATATCGCGATTCTAATAGTAAACAGCATACAATGTCCCCATGCCGTATAGGCAGATTACGGCTGCGGAATTCCAAAATCGGTTGCTCGATACGATGAACGAGACAACCGCGTTGGATTTCACGGAGCAGTTGATGATCTTTGATGAGTGTGGGATGATTTATCGGAATGAGAGCTTCGTGCAGGCTAATCAGGTAAGTATATCTATAGACTGTGTAGAAGTGAGCGACTCGCTGACATGGGTTGGTTGAAGCTGCCGGGTTTGAAGCTTAAGACTTGGGAGGAATTTGTTGCTGAAAACGATCTTCTATCTTGTATGATGGAGGAAGAATCTTGAGACTTGATGGATTGAACACGCCTTCTTGCTTTCTTTTATTCTATTCCTTATGGATGGATATGTTGTCAGTTTGCTAGCTCTAACTACCTTCAATTTAACATCACGGCTTCAATCTCCCAATGATCAGATAACACCCAGTGAATCTCTTTCATCTTCTCCATCGGCGCCCCCCGGTGCGTCATCCACCGGTAAGTCTGTCGCGGTCCCCGCCATACACGCTCACCACATACATATCGAACGAGCTGGTCGCAACGGGGACATGCAGTCGCACGGAGTCGACGAACGTCGCCGACCCGAGGCCCTGCGACAGCGACAGCCGTGTCTCGACAGTCAGCCAGGTCAAAAGGTCGACGCTACTCTCAGCAGGTAGGAAAAATGTGTTTGAGCGGAAAGGGCGCATGGCGTCGAGGACTTCCATGGTGTCGCAAAAGATGTTGAATTTATGATTGATGCGTTGCATATGGGTTTGTCCAATGCTCAATCTTCTATTCACCAGAATGATGCTTTGACCCCGCCGTAGCAATTACAATATCGCACTGCTTGGTCTCATGGATCACGGCCGCACATACCCGTATATTACTGTTGCTGGCGTACGCTACATGGGAAATGTCGCGTGCTTGACCGTCTCTTAACATAGATTCCGTATCGGCGACGAGTAGTTCGGGCCATGGAGCCTAGGATAAGAGCGTAGGGTGCAGTGTGGCCGACTTGGCCGACTCCAATGATCGTGATTCGCTTGACCATGTTTCTTTCTTTCTTTCTTTCTGACTTACTTGCTTACTTCTTTCCTTCAAATTTAGATTGATTAGTAGAGTGCAATGGTCCTCGACATCTATCTAGCCGTATCTATGGCAGCCGCTTGCACAATTCCAAACAGTTGGATACTTCAGCCACCTGATGAGGTAGTGTTGCATGATTTTATCATCATTATGACGGGTGCTGGTCGGCAATATGAACCGTGTTCTGTTTGTCGAGAATCCGATTCATACTTTCGTCCAGTCCATGGTAACGTTGCCGATGGAACTTGGTGTAGCCAGCAATGTTAGAGTTCGAGGAGGTAAGACCAGATAAAGTTACCGTGTTGTAGATTTTGCCTTTGTAGTTCTCTTGCGGACACGTTAGAGGTTAAGTTGTAGGCAAGCTTGATCCTTTTTATGCCGGAGTGAAATTGCAAGAACAGGCTTGCTCTGCGGCGGCAAAGACATTTTTATTGGTACTTCGCCTTGTAGTTCTGTCTCAAAATCATGTAGCGTTGTGTGGACACTAGCATACAGCATCTCTTGTATTGGTTTTGGCTCTTGTACGCAAAGTTTGAAGTTAAATTTTAACGGAGTCTCCATGGTCTAGTTGGTTATGACGGCGGTCTCATATTCTTATATGACAGCTTAAAAGGCTAGATATCCGCAGGTCACGAGTTCGATCCTCGTTGGAGGCATTTTTTGCTGACGGCCCAAGCGTACTGACGAATAAAGTTCCTTATGCTCTGAGTTCACTATTTTTCCCGCCCACTCCATCTTGTTGTCTCCATGGTCTAGTTGGTTATGACGGCGGTCTCATATACTTATATGACAATTCTTTCAAGAGTTGGTCATCCGCAGGTCACGAGTTCGATCCTCGTTGGAGGCAGGTGTTTGCTTTTTTGCCTTTGGCTTTTTGTCTATTCCAACAATGAATAATAACCTATAGTCAGTCCTATCAAGACACCAATGTTTTTTTAATGCTTTTCTATGAGTAGTGTATGTGTAGCTATCAGGAGCAGCAGCAGCCATCCCCCGCATAGATAACATTGCTCTCTTAGTATTGACCGTGTCTAGTTCACTCTAAAAATATCTTTTAATCTTGGTCTCACCTCCACTCTTCTCCTTTTGAGCATATTTTCTTGCATGCTACCCTCCATCACTGACTCTAGTTGAGAGGCTTCTTGAAGCCCCTTCAGCTTGATTGCCTGGTTCTTCTTAGACCAATAGATATCAGACCAGCGTGGGTAATTAGCTGGTTCAATGCCGCCTTCTGTTAAATTGGTCCAGTTTTTGACCAGAGACACTTGTGAAATGGCACCAATAGATTTATCCACAGGGGGCCAGGAGCAAAACCTCTTGTTACAGAGCTCACATTTATGGATGCGAATGACATAGCGCGCTTGACCCTCCGAAGTCCAACAAGGCTTTTTGTCTTCCGAAGTTTCTTTGTTGCAGAACGCGCATATAGTCCTGATGGACTTAGGTTGATTGGCGAGCTCTTCAGCTGAGCAACGGAGAAGGTATTCTTCCCAATCAGCAGATCGAGGGGTCTTGACCCTTGTATGTGTCATTCTTCGAGATGCCTAGCGGGCCCGACGGGGATCAACTGCGTAAACTTCTTACATTCTGGTAGCCCTCATCCTTCTTTGCGATAAATATTGAAGTAGATTTTTGATCGGCTTTTGCATAGCAAGAAAAGGCATCGTCGAGCACACGCTGGCCACAGTTTGAGCATCTCCGTGGCATGATGTGATATGGGGCCACGCCCGGGATGTAGAGTTCTTGGACACTGGCCCGTTTCTGCTTTTGAATGATTGGTAGATATGACTTAGCAACCTCAAAAATAGTTTGCAATAGTTTGAGACTGGCCAAATTACTCTTGTTCCAGAGGAGGCGATGGACCTTATTAGGTCATCTGTGGACGATTTGGCTCCATGTCGATCTTTAGCCCATCTTGTTGTTAAATCCAACCGACCAGTGGAGCGGAAATCTCCTCCCATTGAGTAAGATCATCCCAATCCGACGCTCTAGACCTGAGCAGAATTATCGAGTAATTACCCCCGAGGCTTTCCCTAAATGCTTCGAACCATGACTGGGTTGCTTGTTCTATTACGCTGTTCCGTCGCCGTGCCTGCGTTCGGCATAACATGTCAGCCTCTTTGCGGTCACAAAATAATCCTCGAGTCATACTACCTCTCCGGCATGGTCCCCACTGATCATCTTCGAAATGATCAATGTATCTGGTCGATTTGCGGCTTCAACTCTTCGTTTTTTTGCCAGCAGCAGTGTGGATTCTTCTACCTCCTTGAACCTATCTGGAAACGCTTTTTTCAGTTGTTGCTCAGCATCTGACTTTAGCGTTTTGACCAATTGCCTCTCCTTAGATCTCAGGTGTCCGTAAGTGGCTAGTCGGTGATGAATCTCGTAGAAATTAGCCTTGATGGTCACTCCCCTAAGCCTACTCGCCACGTCGAGGTAAAGATCCTGCCTGCGTCCTTTTGATTGTCGAAATTTGGAGCCGGGATCGGTGTGATGGCTATGGTAGAAGAAATACTGGGGGTGCGGTATAAAGACGAGAAATCTTATGATCTCATCAATATCTCTTTCGATGAAAATCTCCACATTGTGGTATTCCCCCCACAGTGCCACTGACTCAGGAGCAGGGAGATTCTTCATTCGCTCCCTTACTGGAACTCCCCAGCAGATCTCGACTTTTGCAGTCATGGTCTTTCGACAGAGCATCATAAAATCTTCGTGTATCCGGGTGATTTCGTCTGAATAAAAAAGAACATCCTCGGTTCGGTCTCTTCTACAAATATGGTCGAAGAAAAAAGCGTTTTGCAAAGAAAACCCAACTTGCTGGAGTTGAACCATAGTCAGGTTTTTGTTTTCGATCATGGATTGGGAGTAGGGGTTGTCTGTAAAGAATGACGGGTTGTAAAGATGGCATGCAATCGGAGCATTGCTGCTTCCAGCTGGGGGAAGAAGGAACTCAGAAGGCCTCTCGCCTCCAAGACACTTCCACACAGCTACCTCTCGGCGGGTAAATGATGTAAACGCTTTTTTCAGATCTGTCGGGATCTCTGGCCGAATGAGCGTGGTTAGTAAGAGATCTTGGGATTCCGTAACTGGGACTAAGTGTAGCTTACTGGGCTTCTGTCGTTGCTCAAACCTCTTTATAAGTGGTTCCAGTTCCTTCAGCCTTTGCAATTCTTCGCACTGCAGGTATTGCTCTGGTGGTTCAAGCCAAAATTCACCGTAAAAATGATAAGAATAGTCATTTGTCCTGGGATGGGAATTCCGGCTGTGTTCCTTCATCTTGGTCTAAAGTGGGGTATTAGGATGATGGGATAATGTTTAGCTCAAGCCATAGAGAAATTTTCAGGGGATGTTAAATAATCAGCAATGAGGTTTCAGTGTGCGAAGAATTGATTCTGGCATCTAGCTAAGGGTTGTTGGGTAGATGGTCAAATCAGCGAATGACAAAGCAAATCAACCAGGTGGTCTTCTCGGTGAATGAGCATTGGCCGGTTTCCTATCCTGGGCAATTCTGAACACCGATCGGTCCCTTTGTTAATGTGAGACCTGGAAAACCGGTACAGATCTCATCTTGGTGGGAAATACAAGAGGAAGGAGGATACTGTCTGTCCATTGCGTAGTCCTGGAAAGATTTGAGATAGTGGGTTGGTTTTTCTTTCTCGTGAAGATATGATCTTCCCCAGGTAGAAATTAGATGAAAATTGATGCAGACAGAGAATTGGAAATGAAGAAAAAAATAAAAATAAAAAATAAAAAAATTATAGCATCCATGCTTTGTCTTGTCGGGGGGCGTGAGAAATAGTCACGGAGAAAAAAAGAATGACTGAGACGGGGCTCGAACCCGCAGCCTTTGGTAGGTTCCAACTCTTCCTAAGATCAGGAAGAACCGAAAACCAACGCGCTACCATTGCGCCACCCAGCCGTTATTGAAGAAAGGCCGTTAATTACTGGACTATGTTCAACTACAAATTCAGCTCACAGCACCTGTTGAAGTGAATCCGCCTGGGGAGACAACGATCTTGATACTGAAGAAATTGTCCAGGATGATGAAAATGACGGGGCTTAACTAAATGAGAAAGAATCATGCAGATAATTTGGTAGGGAGAAGAGGTCTTCCTATCTTGTTTGTCTGGATTTGCCGTGGAGTGTTCGGTATACAATGCCTCGGGCATCTAAAACATCCACCGAAGACAACGACAGTCGTTACCTAGCAAGACGGTTGACCTATTATTTGCCATACTGAGTTAGGCAGACCACGTAGGTATTATAGCTTGTGATGTGAAATGTCAATTATTTGACTTATTGCTGCTTGCTGGCCGACCCTTTCATGTGGTTTTTTCCCTCCATCAATCGGTCTACACTACTCGCTCAAGGCATTGGACGATTCATTATTCTTTTCTTCCTTTTTATACTTTCAGCTATTTTCATTATTATCGTTACCTTCTTTGGTTATTGTCTTATATACCACTATTTTCTTTATTTTTTGATGGTTGCTGCTGTGGATATATATCCCCAGACCTTCCAAGGACCTAGTCGCAACAAGGCTGTTCCCCGAATATATATTGGTTTTTAGGCTGAGGGTTTACCTCTGACAATCACATCAAAAGAATTTATTGTACACCACATAAGCAATAAGCTAGGCTAATAATGCGACTATGGGTGTAACGAATACGAATATTCGACATCGTCAAAACCGTCGAATATTCGTATTCGATCATGATAAGGGTGTCGAATATCGTATTCGAAAACTTATTCAATCGAACATATCGGCCGACGTCGAATATTCATTACACCCCTAAATGCGACAAACTACCAAATACTACTATCAGACAAATCGAACCTTTAACCTACTTGAAAAAAAAGATATGGTAGCATTAAGAACGCCTGAGCCCTGAACAACGAAGAACTCTCCACCGGTTCCTAGCTGACATAGTTACAGTTCCCACCTTCCTGATACGGACTAGCACCCACAACATCTTGGCACGGTGGAATGCTTTTTCATGATTTATTTCCCACCAACACAGCGTGCCAAAAACAATAAGATATCAGAAAAAAATCCAAAAAAATTGCCTCCAACGAGGATCGAACTCGTGACCTGCGGATATCCAGCCTTTTAAGCTGTCATATAAGAATATGAGACCGCCGTCATAACCAACTAGACCATGGAGACTGACATGAAAAAACATGTATTCGCTTTGGCTATACAAGGCTGGACAAATGGCGGATGGCTTTTTGTAATGGCTCTGCAAAGGTAATGACCAATGTGCGTGTAGAAAGGTGGAGCCAAGAAGAATGAGTGTACCGGTGGAGTTTGTTCATTGAACAGTTGATTATCCGAGTACCTGTCTTTTTTTCGGAGGATATATGCTGGATCTAGGGGTTGCATCAGTTCGAAATTGGCGATGGCCAAATACTGGCAGACATGATTACCTTAAGACATTCGCTGGTTTCAATTGGAGAGCTGATCAAGATTCATGAAGAAATGGGACATACCGCCAGACTGTATTCGATTGAAGATATCTTCCATTGTCCCTCTTCATAGAATGTATGCTGTGGTATCGCCAGAAACTATTTGGATTTGTCGGGTCCGAAGAGAGAAGCCCATCAGCTGTCTTGAAGGAGACCTACCAAGTATTGGTCCACTAAAAAAGGCAAAATTCGCCAGGCCGGACCACAGCCGTCAGAGGTGCAGGGCCAGGAATATATGCAAAGAGCATAGCAACTACAGAGGTTCACGTAATGACATTGGACCTCAAAATATTACATTCAAGGATGGAAGAATAGATGGCCGGTTAATCGGTGTCATAACTATAACCACGATAAGGTGGTTTAGATATGAAGAGAGCACTGGACAGACAGAATACCTAGCACATTCATGGCCAGACAGTGGGTATTCTGATGCGTAGGTTTCTATTATAAACTCCAAAATAAAAAATACGTCTTCCCCTCAGATGATTGCCAGCAGCTTACGGAGTGGGTGCATCCACACAATCCGAAACAGCCCATCCACCAATACGAGATTGATAGGGAAGAGAAACCACGAGGGAAAAAGAAGGAACAAGCAGAGCAAACTTTCTGATAGATATCTTTTTTAATATTGAAAAATTAAGAATAATTACAGTGTTCTTCAGCACGGAAAATTTCACTAAGGCAAAAAACAAAAAAGAACTGCCTCCAACGAGGATCGAACTCGTGACCTGCGGATATCCAGCCTTCTAAGCTGTCATATGAAGATATGAGACCGCCGTCATAACCAACTAGACCATGGAGACTAATTATTAAATGGCCTGGCGAGATTAATGCGCCTTAAAGTCCAGCAAAACTTCGTGACCCTTGCGCTTGATGGTTTCTGTTGTTCGCGGCGGGTCTTTCCAACCGATCACCAAGGACGGCCGACACGCTCGAGCAATTTGAAAATAATACTGAAAGGATTACATGGTTATTAAAAATCATTCCTGGAATTTCACGAAGTTACGTCGTTACTGACACGCAGAGATACTCCATATACCTATCTATCTCCGGTCATGTATGAAGAAAATTTGGTTATTCAATGTACAAATAGACTACGGAGTACAACATGATTATAGAAAGCCAATAAAGTAACTCTATACCTAACAAAGCTCCAAGATGTAATTGATTCGCATCGTTACGGCCTGCTGCAATCGGATCTGATAAAGCCGGGACATCAAGAATTGCTTTACATGGTTTATTCGCTACCTAAATAAAAAGCCCCAACGATCAGACCCGAATGCATCTGAAGGATTGGCAAAAAATGCCTCCAACGAGGATCGAACTCGTGACCTGCGGATGACCAACTCTTGAAAGAATTGTCATATATAGAATATGAGACCGCCGTCATAACCAACTAGACCATGGAGACGATTGGTTGAACCAAGCGCTAAAATAATTTTCTATAGTCCTGAGCGTGTAGATCAGCATATGTTGGGAGTTATATACAGGAACAATTGCGCCGGGCAGAGACAAAAACATGCTATATGTTCAAGGCGTGGGATGAGGAGGGGATTGAGAAGGTGGCGTATGATTTCTTTGCGGAGCAGCCTATCCTCGGTAAGCCCCTGTTTCTTCAACATGCCCTTAGGCAGCCTACTGAGCTTCTATAGGGGCGAGAGTGTATTTCTATCATCATATCCTGCACAATTGGCCCGACGCTGATTGCCTCATAATTCTGGAGCAAGTAGTGGTGGGCATGACCGCGGGATATTCGAAGCTCCTTTTGCACGAAGTGATTCTACCGGAGCATGGAGCGTCTCAATTCGAAGGTTCGCTTGACTTGGTCATGATGGCTTTCAATAGGGGTATGGAGCGCACAAGGAAGCAGTGGCGTGAGCTGTTGGCGAAGGCTGGACTTCAGGTGATACAGTTCTGGAAGGCAACTGAGGAGGATGGGGATGGCGTTGTGGAGGCAATGAAAATGTAAGGGAATAATTAGCGATCTTACTGGTTTATGTAATTCTTTATTTGAACGTTAGTTCTGTTTCTCCTATGTTTTCGGGAGAAGTGGTGGGTCAAGCAGTTGCGTGTGAAATATCGAATGAAACTTAAGGATATCCGGAATAAGCTCGTCCCAGCTAAATTAAAACCATGCAGTAATGACTGACTGCAGCAACAAACAAAAACCATCCAATAGGTGCGGCGCGGAAGGATCACCTTCTTTCGCCCCGGCTCTGCGGCCATAGATACAACTTGCAAGTAAAGAGCATCAGATGACGACGGACTATTGATGATATCGTGCTGTCGGTTCCTATTATTGAGCGTTATTATGTTTCCTTATACCCAGTGGCAGCAGATTGCAGTCTCTATTCAGCAATTGTTTCGTTCAGTTGACTGAAGGATTTCATATGTACCATAGATTTTAGGAGGGAACTAACCCCCGAGACATAAGACAATGAATGAATGAGCCATTACTGAATGTAATACTTGTGGAAGTATTCGTGAGTGCACGTACAGTTCCGATTTAATAGCTCCAAGAAAAATTGGATTTGTTGGACAAAATGAGCATCGTGGAACTGTGGTGTGTTCCTCCATGAGCGGAAAAGAATATAAGAGCAGGTTATCCCTACACTACGCCTTCTTCAAGGTTCATCCCCATTTCTATTCACAAGCTTTTTCACAAGCAATGGCTTACTCCAAGTACCAACCTATGCGCTTCTCCGAAGCTCCCCAACCCAAACACCTCAGTCCCCGATTGAGTCCTTGGAGATTCACCCTATTCTTTATTGCCGGGCTCTCCTACCTCTATCTATTGCGCTTCGCTACCCAGCGCATCTTGCTAGACCGCCGCCCCGAAGACAGCGGTATGTTTTCATTTGTCCAGGATAGACTCGTCTCACTTCCTACGACTGATACTGGAGTGACCTCACTGTGAAACTTCAATTAAAGACAAACAAGACAACCCACACCCGTCTCCAAGCTCACCTCTCCAGACACCCTGCAGCTCGCACTACCTGGAAACGGACCATGTGGAACATAACCTATAAACCATCGAATCACAACGACACCCACCCCCTCTGAGCAGCCATTGACCCGACACACAGCATCACGCTGTAAGCCGGCGCTTCGCAGCGCAGAACTATTGGTGTGACAACCTCAGGAATGAAGAAATGGTCTTTATTGTAGGCTAGTTACGAAACACTAGGTTGAGGAAAGAAGAAGAAGAAAATAGTGATTTACTGCAGAAGCAGTAAACAAAACCACTGTGTGAGACAAATGAACCAAACAGTGCAAGGCTGTTAGTAACATAGAAATCACGACACAAATGAAGCTGAACTATTTCGGGTGTATTTTACTACCCCACTATCCTCGACACTCTATAAATCCTCAATAGACAGTGGAGACTCAATAAAAGATGGGAGACGTAAATTTATTGTCGCAACCCAAGGTGTAGTGGATACATGCTTCAACCAATGGAATCATGGCAAAGAGTCTGAATTGCCGTATAACCCCTATTCTGGCAATTTAACTAGTTAGTTAACTAACTAGTTAACTAGCAAATAATGTTGAGTAAACCAAAGTGTGGTCGGAGAACCGTCACCCGACTCGGCTGTGGAAGCTGATTCATAATGGACTGCATTGGTAATACACTTGAGACTGCATTGGATGGGGCCCGAAGCAATTTGTAAGCTGGCTAATACCGTGGGGCCCTGGACGTTGTGATGCAGCCAACCGCAGTCGCCTGGTGAACCCACCGCCTCTTAATTTTTTTATTTCCTCGCCAGGACCAATTGGTAGGAAGTGGCCTACAACACACAAATGCTGTTAAATCGGTCGCGTACCATTGTATATTCCAGTGTTATTTGTACTGCTAGGCCAATCCAGGCGTAAGAAAGAGACATCTCTAGGCGTAGTGTTTGAGCTAATTAGTAAACATGGTCCCCTAGCGGCCGGGACTTGCATCTTGCCAAATTCAATGGGTTGGGAAGGTGGAGCTCAAAGAGAGGTCGCAGACGACAGACGAAAGCTGTCGAATCGAGCAAGAGCCACCGTCGGCCAACTACGGTGTACGAGGTACGAGACTGCGAAACAGAATGATCAAGGTAAGAGGTACGTAAATAGGGAAGCGCCATCTTCACTAGTTTCATTTTTGCCTCTCTGCCTCTCTCCCTATCTAGTCCAGTTTCACATCGCTATATATTATTGAGCTCTTCCCACTCACCTCTCCTCCGCCTGGTCCTCTTTCTCTCATACCATTTCAACTCAAACAACAAGACTCCCTCTCTCTGCAAGACTCTTCAAGTCTCAACTGCAGCAGATTTATCTTCTCCCACAACACCACACAACCACCTCCCAACATGTCCTTCACCGTCTACGACGCCGCCATCCCCAGCTCCAATGATGCCCTCAACTCTCTCCTGTCCATCCTCAAGAAGGGCCAGGCCTCTCCCGTCGCTGACAAGCTGCCGTCTGCCAAACTATGCGACGACATGCTGCCCCTGACCTTCCAGGTCCACATCGTCTGCGACACCATCCAGAAGATGGTTGCCCGCGCCACCGGCGCCGAGCCCCAGAAGTGGGAGAACAACCTGAGTTCCTTTGACGACATGTACGCCCGCATCGCCCAGGCCCAGGAGGTGCTCGAAAGGGCCGACAAGGCCACCATTAACGACAAGGCCTTTGCCACCGTTCCCCTTGGCATGGGCCCCGGCAAGGAGATCCAGCTCCCCAGCGTCGGCTACATTGGCGCCTACGGCCTGCCCAACATCTTCTTCCACCTTTCCATGACCTACGCCATTATGCGCAATCAGGGCGTGCCTCTGGGCAAGAGTGACTACCTCAGTGCCTTTATGGCCCAGCATCTCCCCAAGGAGTAAAGATATCACTGAGAAGAGGAACACGAAATAGCCACACTTGTGTTTTTTGACGATGGGAATGGATGGGGACAGAAAGTAAACTGGCAGCTGCGACCACCAATTTTTGGAGGGGCTCATGAGAAGCCAGCAAAAAATAAAACTATACTCTCTTGCTTTAATCGGGTTGTTCCTGTGAATCCATTATGTCGTTGTTTGGACCTGTCGTGTGCGTTTGCTGGCTGTTCCCGCTGAAACCTGCAGCGGCCCCTGTAAAAATCCACAGTACCCGATGGCCCGTGCTCCAGCTGCTACGCCATCTTCAAATAACTTCCGCGCTTTGGTTGCTGGTTCTCGCCGCCTCATCATTTTGGCATCGTATCTTCAAGCATGTGGCCGCCGACATTTTAAAATACACCCCTAGCATTTTGCTTTCTATAGTCATTTATCGACCCCGTCAGCCCCACGGTCCCTTCACCGCCATCATGGCTCCGCACTGGTGCGCTCCGCGTCTTTCAAGCTTGCGAGGACCGCATCATCGAACTCGTGCATCGCTCCATCCTACTACTAGCCACTCCATCCTCGCTAACCTCTGCAGATCCTCCATCATCCTGGCTTTCGTCGCGCCGTCGGCCGCATACATCGTACGATCCACGAGCGCAAGCACGGACGCAATCCGAAGGAGCTGTTGGCGCCTAGAAAGGCAACAAGTACAGGGCTTCGCTTGACCACGACTATTGCGGGAGAATGTGTACTGCCAGTTAGATAGCGGACCCGAATACAAGACAGAAAAGGAGCAAGTTCTTTAAGTCGGAAGTGAAATTATGGAGATCGCGGTCAGCAGTTCGGCACGGAACGAGCTGGTTAGATTTGGAGTGGCGATCGAGAAGCAGCCACCTCGTTATCGAAAACTGAAACTGAAGACTTTCTCCATCACACTGGGTGCCAGAGCAGAACAGAATCCATACTCCGGAGAGCTGGCAGCAATGGCACATGCATTGGACACACTACGGGGGCTGAAACAGTACAGAATCACACTGCTCACGAGCAACAAAGCGGCGGCTCTCACGCTGAGGAACCCTCGACAATGGTCAGGCCAGGAACATATCTGCCAGATATACAAGCTGATCAAGAGACTACGGAGACACGGGAACGAAATCAGCATTCGTTGGGTCCCAAGCAGTGAAGATAATCAACTGTTGGGCCTGGCGAAAGAGCAGGCCAGGGCCGCGACCCAAGAAGACGCTACCCCGCAAGCGTAGGTTCTGAGAATGAAGTTAACCACACTGAATATCGCACGGGCCCAAGCTGCCGCCAGCAAAGGCTTGCTAAAGAACATAAGAAGACATTCCAAACGAGTGGATGCAGTAATCCTTGGAAAACACACCCGGTAGTTGTATGATCGATTACCATGGAAAGAAGCAAGCGTGCTGGCCCAACTCTGGACTGGCATGGCAAGACTCAATTGATATCTCTATCGAATCAACGTCGCAGAGACGGATCAATGTGCATGTGGACAAGCAAGAGAGACCGTGGAGCACTTCCTCTTTCGATGTCGGAAGTGGACCACACACCGGACAAGAATGCTACAATGTACCCACACCCACCGAGGCAATATATCTTCTTGGCAGCGCTAGATAGGTTTCTTCAGATACAAGTGCTGAAGTCCTTTGAACTGCTTCTTCGGTAGCGTAACCGATCGGCAGATTGGCTTAATGCGATAAAAATTGGCTGCAGAAACCTTTTTAACTAAAATCTTAGTATGTCGTTGACTCTTCAGAGCTCTTTGCACTTTTGTTGTCATAGTTTATGCCCTTTTGGATATTACTGATTACTTGGAATAACTATCCGGATTGATCATCATTCTTCTCGACAAATATGACATGATGATCCTGTAGCAGTCCAGTGTACACGATATAATAGATATTGTACGACATTATATCTATCGCTTGTAAGTTAAGTCGAGACTAACATGCATTAGGATCACTTACCGTATTATTAAATCGTTGATTGCAGATTGCAAGATAAGTCCAACGTGATTATCTTTCGATAGGAGAACAATATCTTCTTGAGAACAAGACCGGTTGGCAGTATAATTTTAATAATGTAATAGAGAATTCTAGATGTATCATTTCGTGAGAACTATTTTTGAGCGCCTCTCGGCACGTGTTGATGACCTCGTTAATCTCTGCTAAAATTACCTAAAGAGAAGAAGAAATTAGTCTTTTACTGCTGGAAGAAGAACCGTTCCTTTAGTTACTCTTGCGAAAATAAGAATACTTAATATCAACTTACGTAGCTCTTTTTCGGTTTTTCGCCTGTAACTCTGACCATTGTATCCCAGATTCTATTTATGTTATGTATCTGAGTATATACAAATACGTACTTATTGATAGTTCTAAGATCTGCTACAATTTCGGTAACATACTTACCAATGTCGGCTATATCAGTTATGGCAAATTCCTGGTTTCCTTAAGTGTTCTTGCATGGTACTCTTGAGTATTAAAAGCGTCATAATACGGTATTTGCGTCATGGTACACGCATCATACCTGTGCCTTAGCCTATATTTACATAGGAGTTCTATATTTTCTTTTTCTTTTTACATTGGTGAAAATCGCGGTCCAAAAAAAATGAACTAAAAGCTCTGGTTTTGGAAAATTTATCTCCAATATGGAAGATAGACACAATTCAGGTCTAATTACTTTACAGATACGAGAATCTAGGACCCTCTGGAATTCCTCGTGCAAAACATTATTCGAGCAGACTGGATAAGATTCAACCGTAGTACCTAGACAACATCCAAAGAGACCAGAAATAAATGAAACAGCAACATAGAGAGAACCTCGAAGAACAAGCTCAACATAATTCAACAATTGCCAAATTCTCGCACCTTATTGGGATTCAAATGATTGGACTTTCTAGGTCCACACACAGTCACTCGAATAACAATCCTTCGGAGGCACTGGGCGAACTTTCACGTTCACATAAAAGTCTAATTACAACCCTGTTGCCAAGTCTGAAGATTCTTGCTGCAGTCGGAGATGTGTTGATTAAGTTCGGATTGAGTCATGGCGCATGACGGGCAGCAGGAGTTGCAACTACCACCACTATTTCTGCCGTTGATCACAAAGATAGGAAGCGGGAGCCACCACCAGAACAGGAAGGCATGCGAGCCCTGAACGACTGCAAGAAGGGCAAGAAATAAAGGTATCAGGCGCATTGTGAGCGGGAGAGTTCGATATATGCTATTAAGATGACTGAGTGTTAGAAACCAAAATTATAAGGTAGAGCGATTAATCGAGCATACCTTTGAGTGAAATTTTAAAACCCGATATCAATGGAGGAAGTCTAAGTGTCAAAGTGGGAGACAAGCTGTAAATCAGCGTCTATCCTGTTAAATACTAGACTTGAGGTTGAATCTCTCGTGAAGGGTGCATATGCGCTCTAGTAGTTCGTAGGTTGATCATCAACAAAACGCACTTCACGAATCATCCATCTATGATGACGCATGTTAAGCTTTACTGGATGGAGCATTTCTCAGTTCAGACTTAATTTGTTTGTTACCATGTACTCCAGCCATCAACAGATAGGAATTCAAGAGGATAGCTAAGGACTTGAAGATCGACATATTTTTAGGGATTCAACAGAGAAACCGCAAACATTCGAGCGCGGGATTATGCAGCTGACTGGGAACGAGGTCGGAAATTTTTGTTCCACGAGATGCATTATATCCGGGGACCATTTTCAACCTCTCTGACAGTCCTTGACTTTCAGCAGCGCCACAAGATCGCAATTGACCAGGACTATCTACCTACGTGGAACTATCATTGATCAGCACTCGGGCATCGATAGGCCAGGCAAAAACTACACTTTTCCCAATTCAGCTCTATTACTGTCCGCGTTTATATCTCAATTAAAAAACAACAACTTCGACGCGAACCAAATTTTTAAAAAATTACTCAACCACCACGAAGGCTACGGCCTCTAGAATCAGCCAGTTTACTATCAACCCCAGCCGCTATCGATTGAACCTAACTTTATAGGGATATCGATATGGTTGGGGCGAAACCCTCGTGGCCGGCCCTTTCAGGGATTCCCGAGGCAGTAAATACGCACAATCAGAATTTTCTCCACTGCGTTTTGAACCTCAACAAAGATGCGCAGCAATACCTATCATTCAACGAATCAAATAGGAAACAGCTCTCTAAACCGGTAGTCAGCTTCATACAGCAGGTAGCTGATGCCTGCAATTTTCTGTAACACGAAATTGTAGATATTCTGACTGCTAACTGCCGTATCAGCCCCGAGCTGGCCAACATCCGGCAGACCCTTCAGAACGTTCAGAAACAAACCTATCACACTCAATCGAGTGTACAGAAACAGAATAACCAGTCCTGGGCCTCTGTAGTCCGTAACGCGCCTCCCCCGGCCCATACGATCTCTTCTTACGGCTCCTCCAGTACCGCCCCGGCCACCCCGTCGGAGCTCAGCAAGGACCGCGAAGTCATCGTTAAGCTACGGGATGCTGGTACAGTGCGTACGTACTGACGTCTTACAGCTTCGGATATCAAACAAAAAGCGGAAACAGCAAGACAGAAAACATGCGGTCAAACAGGGGTTTTCTCTCTAGCTAAGGCGCGTTTTGTAGCTGCTAGACAGCTTAGGTCCGGCGACTTAAATCTTTCACTCCGTTATACCGCTGAAGCCGAAGCTGCCAGGACTTACGATCAATGGGTTAACTATCTAAACGCGGGGGCCATGCTACGGCATCCCTCTTGGGGTATCGTTATATATGAGATCGCATTTAAGTCAATTGGGGACCTTACCACCGATACGGAACAACAACGGATAGTTAACGAGTTACTCGAGGAAAACAGAGACTGCTGAGTAAGCAAGAAAGCTCAACAGAGTCTCTAAATTACGCGTATCGCGTAGTTTACCCATCCGTCCAACTATAAGAACCAGAAATTATCTGCTCTGATTGTAGAATTCTTAGATCCCCGTCACGCCAACGAGGCAATCGCACGAGGTATCATTTGGGATAACGTTATCTATAGGACAGTATTATATAATCGGACTGCTCGTATCCGACGGTACTTTAACTGCTAACAATATAGTTACATAGGAATTGTCTGTTCGAATAAAACAACTTGCGGGCTCTATGGGGGCAGCTACGAGACCCGGAACTGCTCTCACAAGTCTACTAACAGCCAGGAGCGCCGCTGTGCAGGGTGTAAAGAAGCACACGCTGCCTGGCACAAAAGGTATTCGAGGTATGCAGCAGAGACGGACCGGGTTTAAACCGCAGCAGTATACCGGTAAGCCTGATATCGGGTCCCTCCCTACCTGCAGGACTTTCAGTTCTCCGTACGTAGCGGTACGGAGGCCTCTAGCTCGTCCAACAGCGAGAGATGCAGCCAGCCGCACATAAGCCTCTCAGAGAGGCGTACAAAGTCCGTTAGTAGATTTACGAGCGTCCGTAATCGTTTAACAGTCCGATTTTAACCGGGATTTACGCTGCCGCACGCCGGCTCGCAAGAAGTAATTCCTGCAGCCAGTGGACCCTCAGATAATAGGATAGATTTTGCTGCAGACGGAGTGGATGCGCCTCCGCAGCCTGACCGGGAAAAAGCCGGTCAGCAGAGCGAGCCGGAGGTATCTGTCCCAGTGATCCCGATGCCTAGGGATCGCTGTAGACGAAGGAGTAGCTTGCAGAGCGTTACCTCGTCTGAAAGAACGTACCGAAATGCCCGTACCCAGTCCGCAATACGGCAGGAAGCCTCACACCTGACTATTATACCAGTTGACTCACTAACCGGCGAGATACTACCCACAAAATGATCCCGCAGTAGAGTAGTATACTGAGAACGATCGACCTCGGCCAGTGAGACTCCTACTGTTTCCCTCTCGAAGTCCCCGGTATCAATTACTGCACCTACTACGGCTCCTATCACAAGGGCCCGTTTAGTATTACGGAAACGCACTAGGGCTGATCGATTATGATCAAGCCCCTTTACATCCTCCAATATAATACGAATCGATCTAAAGACAAGGTGATGGCACAGTTCCTTCGGGATCCTGCGATCCTAGAGGCTAACCTTATCTTTGTACAAGAACCTTGGGAGAATCCCTACCAGGATACTACTTACTATCCTGCTAACGGCTCCCACCAGCTCCTATACCCGGATTCGACCGAAATAGGGAACGAGCGGGCCCGCGTGTGCCTCTATATATTACGCTAAATCGATCTCAGTACCTGGAAACATACAGCGCATTCGAAAGACGTTCAGGAGCTCGAGCTTACTGATGCTAACGGCCAACAAGTGCGCATCTTCAATATCTATAACCGACCTAACGAAGCAGATAGCACTACTCTCGATCTCGTTACCTCCCTAACTATCCCTACCGGCCCTACTAACAGCTCTACTAATCCGCGTTTGCTCCTGTTAGGCGACTTCAACCTCTACCACCCGGCCTGGGGAGGAAAACGCTCTAAAAGAGACTCCTCGTTCGACCAATTACTGGAACTGACGGATACGAGGTGCCTAGACCTCTGGCTAGAGCCAGGCACTACCACGTAGGAGCGCAACGGAAGCAGAACCACTATCGATCTGATCTTCGGCTCACAGGACCTGACCCCTAGGCTCGTTGCCTGCGAGGTTAACGAACGAGTCTACGCAGATTCGGACCACTATCCTATACGAACTCTTCTGGATATCAGCACTAAAACCCCTGAGGCACAGCGACGAAAGAACTGGAAAACCTGCAGCGTCAAGGACCTGCAGAGCTTCGTGGACCTTAACCTACAGACCAAGGCCTTTCCCTTACAAATGAAGCAGCATATTGAGCTCGCTATAGAATACCTTATCGAGACAGTCAACTAAGGAATCGCTGCCTCTACCCCGTGGGCGAAGCCCAGCAAGTGGGCGAACCCTTCATTTAATGCAGAATGCCGCGAAATGGTCAAGATCACCCGGAAATTCCGGCATAAGTATACGGAATCAATTATTACGAACGGCCTTACCGACCCTACCACGGGCCTCCGGTAGGAGCGCTATACCAAAGTCAGGAACCGCAAAGGAAAGGTATTGACTAAGGTACTGCGCCAGGGCTACCGTTCCTGGGTCCGCAAGGCTACCGAATCAGGCCCTTGAGGCATGTAGAAGGCAGCTAAGTGGGCGAGGAATAGAGAGGCTCGCGAAGGCCTTATACTGACGCTAAAAACGGATAACGGGCTCGCAGAAACCGCAGAACAGAAAGTAGAGGCGTTTCGTAAAGCTTTCTTTTCTAAATTACCCCCGGCCGACCTCTCTGATATCCTTACGGCCCAGACACCTCCCTAGATCGATTTCCCGGATCTTATCGAGCACGAGATGCTCCGCTGTATCAGGCAGGCGCCTCCCGATAAAGCACTAGGGCCGGATGGCATTCCTAACAAGGTCTAGTACTGGTTGAGTGAGGTCTCCTCCTTCCTTACTGTACTAACGCAAATATTTAACGCGTGTCTACGTCTTGGGCATAACCCGGAATATTTTTAGCAATCGACTACTGTAGTACTGCGTAAAGCAGCTTTTCGGGACTATTGCCTCGCCAAATCCTACCGACCTATAGCGCTCCTGAATACTCTCAGCAAGATCCTGGAGGCCGTAGCCACAGTACGGATTGCCTGGGCCCTGGAAGAGCGCAATCTCCTACCCAGGAGCTATCTAGGGGGCCGCAGGGGCATCTCAGTCGACCACCTGATCCAGTTGCTCCTTGACCAGATCTTTGAAAGTTAAGGCAAGGGCCAGAAGGTCAGTATGTTACTTCTAGACGTAGCTAGCGCTTTCGATAACGTCTCGCATATACGACTCCTCCACAATCTACGTATGATGGGGCTCGGCTTCTTCGCTGGCTGACTCAAATCCTTCCTATCGAACCGTTCTACAAGGCTGCAACTCCCCGGATATCTCAGCAACCTTATTTCAACCCCTACCGGGATCCTATAAGGGTCCCTTATATCGCCGATCCTATTCCTCCTATTTAATACCCCCCTCATTCGCGCCCTATCGATCGACGGTATTGAGGCCTTTCGGATTCAGCCACCCCTTCTAGAGGGAGGCAAGACGGTTTCCTACAGGTAGATTAACGATGTTGCCACCCTGGCCATCTCGGATAGCTACGCGGTCAACCAGTGCCTTCTAGAGAGGGCCCTGGGTAAGGCCGCGGTATGGTCAAGGTAGCATTCGTCCAGATTCGCCCCCGATAAGTTCGAACTCATTCATTTCAAGAATCCGTTTCGCCCTAATCCTGCGGTAGAACGACCCGTACCGCAGGAATATATATATACTGGCTCGTGGCAGGGGGAGGACCCAGAGGTTGACAACTGGGATCCCCCAGTGGAACCCCTTGGTTACGACCAGCTGCCCATCAAGGACCACGCAACGGGCTTTATCATCAAGCCAGTAGAGCACGCCAAATACCTAGGAATC